>NW_021144848.1:1889052-2189052 GCF_900634775.1 Gouania willdenowi
GCTCTGGAGCAAAAAAAAAAACAAGGAAAAGTAAAATAGCAATTAAACAAAAAAAAATTAAGACTAATTCATAATTTATGAGATAGTATTTTATAATTGTGTATTAATAAAACTTAATTACAAGATACTAAGTCATGAATATTAGATACTAAGTCATAATTATGAGAAACTAAGACTAAAAGCTTACAAAAGTAACTCAATACAACACACCTGAAAAACACAAAATTGACCACAGATAACAACACAAAAATAAAAATAAATCACAATACAACAGAAATACACAAAATTAACCAAAAACATGTTATTACAGAATTATATAAAACAACAGCAAAAATGCACAAAGGAAAAAAGATACATAAATAACACAATAATAAATAAATTGACAACAGAAACATGCAAAATGAAAATCAAAAATAGACAAAACGACTAAAAATGTACAAAATGACAAAAACAAAACAAAAGTAACTCAATAATACACAAAATGACACCAGAAAAACATGAAATCAACCACTTTAAAAAACAAACAAAAAAAAAAAAAACAATACAACAAAATATACAAAATGACAACAGATACACAAAACTTGCCAAAAAAAACAGACACAAAGGCTAAAAATAATGGAGAAAATTACTAAATAACAACTAAACACAAAATGACAAAAACATATATACTTACAGAAACACATAAAACAACAAAAATACACTAAAGGATAAAAAAAAAATACACTAATAACTCAATATTATGACATACAATACAATAAATACATTTGAATTAGAAAATCTTTATTGTCCCCGAGGGGCAATTTGGTTTTCAGCAGAGGTCCATGCAGGCAATACAGTCATAAAAACAGCACATGGGGGGGGGATGCAACTCAAAAACATCTAAAATTACGGAAACATTTATAAAACAACAACAAAAAATGCACAAGGACAGAATAAATACAGAAATAACACAATATTAAATAAACAACACGGCAATAAACCCTCCAATGAATAGATTCCAAGTGACTAATGTGCAGACGTGGAGCAGTGTAGAGGAGCAGGGGACATCAAACTGTAACGCTTGGCTCGTTCGCTCAGTGTGCGTGCGTGCGTTTGTGTAGCAGGAATCAACCTTATTTTCTAATTGAATAGTGATTCAACCTCAGTGAGCTCAAGTGTAAACTAATTAGCGACTGAGGGTGACCGGGTGGAGGAAGTGTGTGTGTGTGTGTGTGTGTGTGTGTGTGTGTGGTGTGTGTGTGTGTGTGTGTGTGTGTGTGTGTGTGTGTTGGTGTGTGTGTGTGTGTGTGTGTGTGTGTGTGTGTGTGTGTGTGTGTGTGTGTGTGTTGTGTGTGTGTGCGTGCGTGCGTGTGTGTGTGTGTGTGTGCGCTCCCACCCACAACTGCCACATCGTTGCAATCAGTGATATAATTGCTCTCTGCACACTCACTCACACACACAGAGAGAGCAAAGCAACCTGTGGAGTGTACGTGCGTGCGTGCGTGTGCGTTAGCGTGAAATCCACTCAGCAGTAAAATGATTCAGGCTGAGCCGTGAGAGCAGCTGTGAAGGTTCGTCACCTTCACAGAGACCAGAGCAAAGCCTGTCGCTGTCAGTTCTTATTTTTACTGAGTTTCACCTCATAAATATTTACGTTCTGCTTCCACACAGAGGTAACACACCACTGTATGTGAGAGACGTGACAACAATAGAGCTGCGTTGCCAGGTTGGATTTGTGATCGTCAGCAGAGCCGTCGGCCTTCACGTGTGATCACTGTAAATGTAGATAAAATGAAGATGTTACGGTTGATTTAGTCCAACAATTATAACGGTTGTAACTATAGTAACAATCTGCACCGTTTTTGTTTCCGAAAAGTTAAACATTCACATGGCAACATTTTTAAAATGATCTCAGTTTAATGAGACCCCTGGAAACAGTTGGACCACCAGGATTCAATTTGATAGTACGCACAGATCCTCCCTCTGTTCTACGCTGCAGGTATCGCTGCGACTGCTTGTGTGTGAGCTTTGTGGCGGAGGAGGAAGAGATGTGAGCCCTCTAGTTCAGGGTACTCCAGACCCAAATGCAATGACATTCAGACCGAGATAAATAATGCAATGACGTGACTGAGCCGTTATCAAGGTTTATCAGCCTTTATTGGAAGTCGTCACAACCTGATTACTGTAGGGCCGTAGTCGACGCCAAAATAAACTTTTTAGACACAAACAGAACCGTCGTTTATCTCACTCAATTCTCCACTTACGCCCACCCCCTTTCCCAACCTCCCAGCCAATCAAACACACAGAACACATGTAAACAAAGACGAACATTGGCAGAGAAAGCTGCACGTAGCAATGATGCCTTCAACGCCATGGGAAACTACATCTGTTTTTCAGAGTGATTTCATTGGTGTGTGATTTCGGACTGTTCACATATCACATATCTAAATGTAAACTAAACTCGGCCGTAAGTGCGTTTTTTGATTCCACAAGTGCTTTTTCCTCCGCAGGAAGTTAGTTGTAAATTGCATATGTGATAGACGTTTACTCTTCTTCACTCCATGTAAACCTACTGAATAACCAACTTTAAACTGACATCACAACAACGCAGTGATGCGAACGGTACCTGTTTCTTTTGTAAAGCAAAAATCAAACTTGGCAAAAGGCGGATTCCAAAAATCGTGAATTTAAGACAAAGTGGACCGACAAATATGCGGGGAGCACAAAACCGATGTGTTTAACTCACTCAGTGCCATTGACGAGATAACTTTTCACGGGGATTACTAGAAAACACCCTGGCGGAGGTCCCTCATCAATATCTAAGCTGTGGGGTGTTGTTGTGACCAACTGTGCCCTGAAGATGGCAGCAGTGCACCTTTAGATTAGCCACTGATGCTACCCAGCAAAGGAGGAAGAAGCAGGAACGAGTGAGATTAATGGCGTTACAGAGTATCCAGCAGCTCACAGCTCCACATACTAACACAGAACATGTGTGGACCTGAGTGGATTATTGATAATGTTGAGATGGTGAGATAAAACCATCAACTAACAGGGCCAAACGGGTCATCCCTGCGTGTCGGGAGGACACGCAGCCTGTGAGCCAGATAGCAAAATAATAGGTGACGTGTAGGCGGTAGCAGCGCACCTTTGGATGAGAGATCATCCATGCTCAGCAGAGCTAAGAGGGGAGAGGAGGAAAGGCGTTTATGAGACAGAAAATAGCGCTACGTACGAGAGTTGACATTCCCAGCAGCGCACACTCGACCAGAGAATGTGTGGAACTCATGGTTAATGTGGTGATGGTGAGATAAAACGATAAGAAAAATGGGGAACACAGTGACACTCTGCATGTCCGGGAGGAGGATGAAGTTACTGTATATGTGTGTGCAGACTGATGGGAGAGAAAGTTGGATTTGTTTTTTTTTTTTTGGTTTTATATAAGGAAACAATGTTCAGATGTTAGAGTTGTCACTAAGCAAAAAAAAAAAAAATAGCTTTAAAGTCGCTGACAGGGTTTTTTTTTTACAAAAAGGCTTTTTTCTCAGCTTTTTGCTCTGAAACTGAAAAATTATGTAAAACTTGCTCTATTCAATGACTGATTACAAAGAACAAATGAGCCAGAAACAAATTCTTTTTTTTTTGATGAAAGTGGAGGCTTCAATCTTTTAGAATCTGGTGTCAGATTTCAGATAGTCATAGTAGAAAATATTTTGTGGGTCTTTAAAATCAGTCAAAATGCTGAAAAACAGCTGGCACTGAATGAGTTAATCTGTAATGAGACAGTTGACCTTGTAAAAAGTTGAAACGTAAAACGTCATTGTGAAACAAAGCATGGCCACTTCGAGCAGAATTACCCACAATACTCTGCGGTAAGGACCAGAAAAATAAGCCAAATGCAAGCATCATACCAAGCAACACACACTATGACAACAGCAGCGTGTGACTGAAGCCATGAGTCTTAGGCAACACAAAAAACATTTACTGACGTGAAGGAGTGCATGAATGAAGTAGCTATCGCTCTGTTTGAAGAAACCCAAAAGATGACATCATACAAAAAACAAAGAAAACACCCTCTTTGATGAACTGAAATCCTTACTGATGATTTATTGATCCAAATGAAATCTGCTGTTAAAAAGGCTGAATGCATTTTATTGGCTTTGGATGAATCCACAGACAACAACACAGATAATGACCAACATCTGGTGTTTGTCAGATTTTTTGATGAAGAGAAGGAGGAATTCTTAGAAGATGTGTTAGGCCTCACAAACCTTCATGGGCATACAAGGGAGGATATTTATGAAGCAGTGATGGAGATGTTTAGAGACCTAGAGATAGACCTGAAGCTACTGATGGAGCCCCAAGTATGACTGGGAGAAAGAGGGGATTCGTATTTATGGTACGTTCACACCAAACACGTGCCTCACACCCCTAGTTGGACGTTTGTGCTCATTGAATCAGACGCTTCTCACCAGCGTCAAAGATGCTTGGGACGTGCGTCAAACAAGTTGGGAAGGGAGCGCATCAATGGGAGGAGCTTCTCTGTTGCCGGTGGTGTTCATGCAATGGATGATATTGTGGCGATCAGTTACGTTCATAATTCACCAGTGACTGTGAAGTGTTGGGGAACGTTGTGTTGAGAAGGTGGTGTTTCCGGTCGGATGTATTTTGGTGTGACTCAGTGTGTGCACTGTGATGTCAGAGGGCTATAGATAAGTGTGGGTGAATGGAGAATAAACACGCCCCCTCCGACTCCCGTTGATCGGCTCTACATTATTGAAAGAGTAACTTGGCTTTATTTGCGCCGTTTCTGGATTCACCAGAGCCTGCGCTCAGACGAGAGTCGCTTTGCGATATGCCCCAAAAGTTCAACAATCCCAACTCTAGCATCAGCCGTGTTGGAGGCGCTGGAAGCATGCCAAACGCTTGAAATCTCAAAACGCACAGCATCCACCTTGTGAAAAGCAGGGCTTCTGACGCCCCTAGAAACACGTCCACCATATATTGTCTATTTAAACTATATTGTCTATGTAAACCTGATGCTGGTTACACGTTTGGTGTGAACGTGCCATAAAGGTTCATCACCCTGTCCTCATAGCATGACACCGTGTCATTCATCAGGTGGTTTTGTGTGCCAGCCTTAGAAAGAAGTACTCATCTGCTCTGCAGCATCGCTTGCTGTGCACATTCCTCACAGATGTTAATGCAGACTTTGATGATTTGCTTCTACACAACAATGTCAGGTGGCTCAGTAAAAAGCAAAGCACTGGAGCGATTTGGACATTACGGAAAGTAAAAGCAAAACCATTTCTGGCATTCCTGCAAAACAAAGAAAAATGGAAATTGCTGCATTCCTCTGAGACATTACTTTCCACCTCATGATCTGAATTGAAACTTCAGGGCAAAAATAACACAGTGTGAAACCTCATGTCAGCTATCTGTGATTTCAAAGGAAATATTAAAAGTGACATACAGGAGGAGGGCCTGCTTCACTTCCCAAAACTGAAAAGTCAAGCTTCAGCACACACAGCATCACCCTTATGTGGAGTTTTTAGACAAATTGATTGAAATTTTGAAACCGGTTTGGAGATTTTCTTCTATGAAGCAGGTCTTACTGTGCATTGAAAATCCATTCCTGGTAAAAATAGCACAGAATTCTCAGTTAAAGCCCTGGATGTCTGCCCATGGGCTGGTGCTGCTTCTCTTCAATCAGAACTGATTGAGCTTCAGGAAAACTAGCACTGCAGGAATCTCTACGTGACCTTTTGGATGAAGATGGTCTCTGCAGCAAGTGTCCCTTCTTTAAAAAATGGCCCTGAACATTCTCACCGTCTTCCCTTTAACATACTCTTGTGAGTCGGGCTTTTCAACGATGACTCACTCACTAATGAACACTTACACCAGTGTCTACGTCTGGTCCTCACACCTTTGGTGCCCAAGTTCAAAGAACTGTTGGCACAAAAAAAGTGTCATTTTTCACACTGATGTGGACAAAACACATCATCCTTTGTGCAGAGTTCAAATGTTCTTTGTGGATTTTTTTTTTTGTTCGGAGTTCTAGTTTTGGAATTAACACTGTCACTGTTCTGGAGTTTCTTAGTTGAGTACCTCTGCTCTAGTTACTGTTCTCACAGCAGAGACTGATACATGCTCTCGTTCCAGCATGCCCAAATTAACTGTCAGATATGATTTCAAACACTTTTAAAGGTCTATATGGGTTCACCCCAGAGAGTGTTAATTTAACTCTTTTGGAGAGTTTGGTACCTTAACTCTAATTAAGTGTCAAATACTAATCTGTCTGGAGTTAATATTTAACACTTAGTAACACTAACTTAGTGTTAGGTCTAAATATTAACTCTCAAAGAGTTTTTTTTCTTTTACCTACATAAGAGTTATTTGTAAATAATACTAAAAAAGGTATGCATTTTATTGTTTTTAACTTTTAGAAATTTCTTGGGAATTTAACATTTAAGAGTAGTGATGTAACGATTAATCGCAAGGCAGTTAAAAATCGATTCATAGGTATCACGGTTGATATCGATTTTCTGAAAATTGAATCGCAAGTACTTTTTTAACCAGCTATCCACAAGTGTAGGTGGCGGGCGGAGTCTGCTAATACTTTCTTTCTGGCTGCCTTCTACTCTTAAATATGTTAATAAATGATTCATTACCCCTTTAGCACCGACAGAATATCTGTAATATTACTTGAATATCTGTAAAAGTCCACGTTTTTCTATTAGCTCTGTCTGCTAGCATAGCTTCTCTTCTTCACTGCAAGATATCTGCATGCCAACCGACCAATGTTACCAGCGCCCTCTGCTGGTCCAAACAAATATGACGTAAATCAGTACAATCACACGGTTTTTTTTTTTTAAAGTCCAATTGTTAAGGCACAAAATACATTTTCAGTTGCACTTTTAAAAAGAAAAATAACTATTATGTAGTTTTGCATTGTTTATTATAGAACCAGAATTTAAATTAATAGGCTTCATTTTCATTTGTATTATTCCTTTATTTATTTCATTCAAGATTTATTTTTAGTTAAATTGCATTGTTTTGAACAGTTTATCAAGGAATTATTTTGACAATGAAAAATAAAGGAAAATAGTACAGTATGTTCTAGTTTTTTTCCCAAAAAAAAAATTTGTCTACAGTCCCATTTTGTAAAATAATCGTGAGAGAATCGTATTGTGAACCCAGTATCGTGAATCGAATCGTATTGGGAGTTGAGTGAATCGTTACATCCCTATTTAAGAGGCAATGATTTTCTGAAATACATTTATTTCAAAACATGCATCACAATTAGAAAACAATTTCTAAAACATGTAACAATGTGTAACAATGTACATGCTCTCACTTTCATTAGAATATTGATTATCAAAGGGTCTGACATACTGTATGTGAGCTGGTCAATGCAAATAACAGCATTTTTCATTATTTTTTATTTCAGTACATTATGCATGGAGGTGTTGATCAGGATCAGTCCACCCTCTGTGAAGAGTTGAGACTGAAAGCTGAATTTCTCCATAACTGAAAGAAATGAGAGAATTAAAATGTCATGAACTATTAAACCACCAATTCAAGTTGTTCACTCACAGGTCATTAGTCTATACCAATTTAAATTGCTCATAAATACAAACCTCTTGAAGAAACTGGAGGAAATGGAAGCATTCGTCATTTTGTGGAACTTTAATGTACTTCTGAACTCACCCATGCAAGCATCGAGAATAAAAAGAGAATCATTATCAACCAGAAGTAGTGTAAGCCCAATCATTTACAAGAAGACAATTGTAGATATTATTGTCCATCTTTAAAGGCATTTTTATACTCAAAAGTAAGTAAGTAAATAACATTTATTATATAGTGCTTTTCGCTGATGAAAATCACAAAGTTCTTTACAATAACAGAGAACAGAACTTGTTTGTTAAAATCGTGCTCTCTTAATCAATGCACACAGACAATAGTTATATTATAAATACAATAAATACAAAACCTCACCTCAAATTTGAACGTAGAAACCCAATCAGAACATCTGCTACCGCTGTTTGCTACATCGGTTTTTGTTGGGAGATACGGTTGTTTTCAGTCTTCAAGTCGTGGCATAACTGTATCGGTGTACAGTAGTCCCTCGTTGTTTAGCGGATTTTTTTACAGTGCAATTTTGGATGCATTTTTCACAGTGTATGAGCGCGCTTTGTGTTCTGCGTCCTGATTGGCTAATGCTGCGTTCATTCACCAGCAACACATCCAACTCGCTGAGTTTCACTGCCTGCTGAAGCGAGGAGCTGATGAACGACCGGTGTCGTGATGACGTGACGTCATCGTCAACAAAGACTCTGATCATTAGCAGTGTGACCTCTGTAGTGCTGTATGTTTGAAAACAGGTTTATGTTTTAAAATCTACCAAGTTTTGAACTTTGAGAATGTTTAAACAATAGCGAAATGTGGTTTTACAACCTTAAAAAATGTATAAAAATAGTTTAAAAAAATAAAGCTGACTACTTCATGGATTTCGCCTATTGCTGGTTATTTTTAGAACAACCCCCCCCCCCCCCCCCCCCCGTTAAACGAGGGACTACTGTATTTAAGTTAGCCAAATATTTGAATGTTTGCCTGCACGGTTTATTAAAACTATAGTTTTGCCCTCAAACAATGAAATTTGGCGCACCAGATTTTATGCCAGATCACCGAGCAATGTGGCTAATGTCTATCACACAGGTTGGTCTCAGCCCAAAATAATAATAATGACAATTAAAAACATCCCAAATTAAAATGACTTACCAAGCGTGGCAAACACCTCAGTCATGTGGAAAACAAATTGTTCTGAATGGTCGCTTCGGTGAGAGCCTGTGATGCTGGGGGCGGAGTCAGTGAATTTACTCTTTTAGTGTTATAGCCACTGCGGGAGTTTAGAGTTAAAAAGTCAAGAGTTATTGTTTCCATTGTAACACCTCCAGATTTGACATAGAAACACTGTTTTAACACTGGATTTTAACTACTAATATTATACAAGCCAGAGTTACATAAAAACAATGTGACTCTATTAGAGTGAAATTAACTCTGCTTTTGCATGAAGTCTACTAACACCAAAACATTTAACACGATTGAATTTGCTTGCGCAAACGCGACCTCCCTTCAAGCGACACGACTTGTGCGATTCCGGCGACCAACCTAGTCGCTCAAAGTTAAAAAATTTGAACTTTTCAAGCAACTTCAAGCGGCAATTCCCCCGGCCGTCACTGCCTGTAGAGCCGAGGCAGCAGCCCCTCCCTCCCGCTACAGTGAGACGGCTGCAGCGGGAGGGCTGTTCACTTCCTCAACTTACCCTTGAATAAGTCTACATTCTGAGTGAACTCATCCTTTTGTAACTCTGTAAGTTGATCATTTAAACTGTAAAACCGCTGTCTATGATAAATGCTTTGAACGTACGGCTGGTGAAGAAGTGATCAGCCCTCTCGACGCAGCAGCCCTCTATAAAAAAAACTCACAATTCTACATACTGCAGCTTTAAGGACCTGGATCATAGACTACGAAGGAAACAGTTGGGATTTAAAAAATTTTAAATCAATGACCAGAAAGAGCCAGAGTGTCAAAAAATCTGCTTAAAGGAACCACGTGGTGGACTCCCTGAAATTAGAATGAAATGGTACAAGTTAAGCTTCTGGGATTTGTCTGACATGTTAAAGCTCTGCATTCAAGCTGAAAACATTGGAGCCGATGTTTGAAACCACAGAAAATCACGTGTCAACTTCTTTGCTCCGAGTCAACAGTAGATTCTACATTATTCATGTTGTTATGAGAACGTTGGCGTCACTGGTGGAAACCCAAAGGAGGCTCATTAACGCACTCTCTGTGGAGCTGCTTGTGATATCCAACGTGAATGTGAAGCTGCTCCTGGGACGCAGAAGAAGAAGAAGAAGAAGAAGAAGAAGAAGAAGAAGAAGAAGAATGGCTGCATCTCAGGAAAAGCATTCCACATCTGAGTCGATGTTCTTCAAAGTAAAAGAAAGTTAAATAAGGGAGCGTAGGAAGGACGGGTGTTGCGCCGCAAACAAAGCTAAGCTAATCAATTATGAGGAGGAAGAAAAAGCTGAGCAGTAGGAGGTCATTACAGGCTTAAAGGCACAAAGGCCAAACCGCACTGATGCAGCCACACGGGAAACACACAGAGGGAGATGAGACGTTCAAAGGAGCAACTTCACTAGTGTGGATTTTCATCAACAAGAACCTTCCAAACTACAAAGAGAAATCAACAAGTGACAATACATTTGTTTAAGGATCAAAGTGTTCTCATTCATTACATCTGTGTGGTTTCTCTTTGTTTCAGTTGCCCTCGCTCTAATTTTGTGTGGCAGAAAATGTCTGAAATTACAGAGATTTACACAAAACGACAACAGAAACACACAAAATTAACCAATAATAAGACAAAATGACTAAAAATACACAAACATTTACAAAATGACAACAGAAAAACTAAAAAGTAACTCAATAATATATAAAAGTAGTACAAAAAAAACGCAAATTCCACCGCATGTTGCACAAGACGACAAAAATACACAAATATACAATATTTAAAACTGACAAAATGACAACGAAACAACACAAAATTAACCAGAAACAGAAAAGATGGCTAAAAATAAGCAAAAATAACAGAGGGAATTACAAAATGACAAACATAAAATTAAGAAAACATAAAACAACAACAAAAATGCACAGAAACAGAATGTTAAATAACATGACAACCCAAGATGACCAGACACTACAGAAAATACAGAAAAATCTACAAAATGACAGCAAAATTACTAGGGCTGTCACTTGTTAATTGTGATGAATTAATTACAGGAGAAATTAACGCGCTAATAATATTGTATCGCGTTAGTTGCTTGTTTTTGTTTCACAGCAAACAGCGTGGAAACTTTCTCATTCTTGTGTTCCCGTTATACCCATAATTCTGATGCACCGGCGTCAACGGTAGGACCTGAGAAAGAGTCTTTTAGTTAAAAAAAAAACAAAAAACACTGGATGGAAAACTAAAGCCCAGTTGTGCGCAAACAGTGCAAGAGAGAGTTTGTGGATCACCGGAACTCTTCCTGCTCCAGCCTTCCAGTGGAGCTTTCCCACCTCGATACTATGTAGCAGCTAGCACCGCAATGCTAACTATATAGCAACTAGCACCTCAATGCTAACTATGTAGCAGCTAGCACCGCAATGCTAACTATATAGCAACTAGCACCTCAATGCTAACTATATAGCAACTAGCATCTCAATGCTAACTATGTAGCAGCTAGCACCTCAATGCTAACTATATAGCAACTAGCACCTCAATGCTAACTATATAGCAACTAGCACCTCAATGCTAACTATGTAGCAGCTAGCACCTCAATGCTAACTATGTAGCAGCTAGCAAGGACAGCGGTACTTCTATTGCAATCCACACTGGACACTCAGACAGGGTTCAAAGCCAAAATAAATGAATGAATCCATAAGAAACAAATGAACAAAGTCAGTGGATAAATGATTGTAGTGGACAGTCAACCACCATTGGTGGTCAACGATGTGGGCGGGGCTACTATTATCAATCAATCAATCAATCTTTTATTTGTATAGCGCCAAATCATAACCAATGGTATCTCAAGACACTTTACAGTAGAGCAGTCTTAAGGACGGACTCTTCATTTTATGGATACACACATATGCATATATACTGTACGTATATACACATACAAACATAAAATATTATTACTACTAAGTGATTACTTGATGTTATTGCAGTACTTTATTTTGTGATGAACAATGTTATTTCTGATGTGCTATTTTACAGCTGTGATTGATGGGTCTGTTTTATTTTTTTCATATTTTCTGACAGAAAGAAAAAGCAACAAGTTCTGTGTTCATTAATTTTATTGATCATAAAAGTGTTCTTACTGTTTATGATGTGCTAACTTATATCACTACATCTGAACCTGATGTTTTATTTCATTTGTATTTTCTATTATTTGTAGATTGACTTAAGTACACATCAATATTCCCCTGATGGTCTAAACTAAAGGTGTCAGCAGCTTTTTATAGTCTCACATATAGAGGAATGGAAATAAGTGTTAAAAACAAACAATAAATGACTTTATAAAGCCATCATAAATGTTTTGATCTGCTATAATAATGTAATATTAATGAAAATACCTCAAGTTCAGGGTGTTTCTCTGCAATTTTTATGAAAGTAAAAAAGAGATAAATTTAATCAATTAATCACAAAGCATAATTAATTAATTGTACAATATTTTTAATCTATTGACACGACACAAAGACACAAAAATGACTCAGGGATGAAAGTGTTCCCGTCCATTACATCTGTGTGGTCCCTTTGCTTTAACCTGTTGGTTAAAGTCAAACCATCGACTGCACTGGGACTGTGTGAAACTGTTCTGGTTCTGCTTTGCAACGGGCCGAGGATGAGGCGTGGGAAATGGAAAAGGGGCGGGGTTTATCTTAGCCTTAACCAATGAGGTGAAGTCTTGTCCTCGTTGTTAAGGCTGAGCTCTTTAATGATTGTGTGAAAGTTCTTTGGTTCAAATCCCACGAGTGTTTGGCAGCAAAACGAGCCAGAGAAGAAGTTTGCACTTACAGACAAATTATTACAAACGCAGAGGATAGATATGATCGGCTGTGCACGTACGTGCGCGCTCACACTCACACACACAGAAGTCAGTGCGAATTAAGGTTGAGCTGTTTTACATGAAAATATCTACTTCCTGTCAGATGAAGTCTCAGTTATTTGCAAAACTTTCATGCGTTGTCTAGTCCCACCACTGCTTTATATACAATCAGATGAAATTACAGTAGAAATAGAGATGGTCTTTTTTTTTGAGGTTTTTTTCCTTTTTTCAGCTCTTGTTATTTAATGCACAGGATTCTCAAGCTCAGTTGCTACAAAACTCCATGAAAATGCGAATGTTTCCAATGTTTATGGAGGGAAACATTAAGATGGACGCAGACACACTTTTTTTATCCTTCCCTCTCCTTTCTTTTGCTTCTTCTCTTTCAGCCATTATCCGTCCTCTTCAGCTGAAGTGATGAAAAGCGTCAGTGTTCACTCTAATATTTCATAAAGCAGTGATCGCAGTCGTCCTAATGATTCCCAGAACCTTCAGGCCGACTACGACATGAGACGCTCTCGCTTTGCGTCACAGGACTCTCTGTGCTGATTAATCACACTTGTCTGGAATTATTTGGGACGTCTTCTCAGGGTCGGAAAGACCTTCCACCGCAGGTTTGTAAAAGATGAGCATCAATCCAACACTTTCTGCTTTTCGTCTAGAACAGAAGAGAAAGAAACTGTTGAGTTTTTGATGGAATCTGCAGATCATACATTCTGACTGTGTGATGTTGACCTCAACAATAGGTTGTGGGAGGGGCCTATCTATTGTGTATAAATAAGTTGGGAGAGGGGCCTATGTACAGTATATATCGGACAATATCAAATATCAGCAGGAAGCTGACATGGAACAAAGAATATCAAGACAACAAAAGGAAAGAATGACACAATTCTAAATTTCAACTCTATTTAATTTGTTCTTAATATTATGAGAGTAGTTTTAGTTACTTTTAGTTACTTTACGGTTTACTTAAATTATTATTATTGGTACTTTACTATTAACTAAAATTATTATTTGTATAATTATTATTGTTGTTGTTATGAGTGTAGTTTATTAGGGAGGACAGAATAAAACTTGGAGAAAACCTCCTCAGCGTACAAGCACCAAAACAAAACAACATTAAATTCAATACAACACCACGCTAGCACCAGGGGGAGGGTCTTTAGGATGGGTAATTTGCAGGTCAGCCACAGGGTGGCGCATAGCTGCCTTTACGGCGCTTTGCCTCCTGCTGCCGGAAAGGAGGAGCTGTTGGGGCCAGAGGAGACAGTGAAAAAAACTGGTTGTGTGTGAATGTGTGGGAGTGATCTTGTGAGCATGTGCCTGTTTTCTGAGACTCTGCTGCAGTCTCTCTCAGTTTGTCTCCAATGCCAATGACGTGGGACGGTGTTGCTGTTAAGTAAAGTTTAGATTCTTGGTCCGAGCCCGACCTGAGCCCGACCCGAGTTCTCGGGCAGGGCTCGGACTTCATTTTTAACTTTTTTTTTTTTTTTAGTCTCTACTACATTAATATTATTTTTTGATAAACACAAAACCACTTCTATATTGTTATGGTATCATTTCTAAAGTGATTGCTGCTAGTAGTGGGACGGGATATTGGTGGCGTTGTGTTGTTCAGCGTTCACATTCACTGAATATTATTTGCTGATTTTGCTGATCCCTCACTTGCTGCTGGTTCACAGAGAACAAATATGATTGATGCTTCAGTCAGGTCTGTGCTCCATACACGGACCGCCCTGTCTGGTCTGCATACTGTAACGGACTGGGTTCTATGTTCTGGTAATGTTTCACTTGTGTGTATTCAGTGGTTAACTGATGCTGAGATTTCCCATGACCATGAAGGCATCATGGTTACGTGCAGCTTTCTCTGCCAATGTGTGTCTTTGTTTACATGTGTTTTGAGTGTTGATTGGCTGGGAGGCTGGGGAAAGGGCGGGCCTAAGCGGGGGAAAAGACTAGTGAACAATTCTGTTCCCACGGTAGTGTGAGTGTATGACGATGTAAGACGGTTCTTTGTGTGTTTGTTTATTTTTGGCATGTTACTACGACCTCCATTAAAGCCTGTAAAACTGTGATAACGGCTCGAGTCACATCATTACAATACCTTTCAGCTGCGGTGAGTGTGTGTGCGCCCCCCTCCCACCCTCCACCTCGCTGCGTGAGGCACCGCGCTATTAATCTACCGGCTTCAATACGTTCAGTAAAATAATAATTTATGTCGGGTTTGCTTTGGGCTCGGGCCTACAATTTAAGTTAATGGGTCAGGCTCGGGTCAGGCTCGGGTCAGGTCAGGTTTTTTTTCCCGCGGGCTCGGGTCGGGCTGGATTTTTTGGGCCCGATCTAAACTCTATCGTAGAGATGACCTCAAGAGTTTATTAGCCAAGATGAAGATCCCAGGTGTTCATGGGAAAGTGAAGGAAAGGTCAGAGCGTTGAATCAACATACTGTCCATGGAAGTGTGTGGAGAAAAAATAGACCTTGACAACAGGCTGTTCATCTCACGGGGCCGAATGAAGATAATGATAATTTGTTTTGAGGCGGGCTTGTCACAATATTGACTACCAGCCCTATTTTTCCTGGTCATTCATATCCAATAATGTGGCCATTTCCCTTGACGCAAACTCTCCACTCCTCCTTAAAAGTTCACCACGGTGGATTCCATCTGAGAGTTCTGAGAGTTCGGCCCCTTCCATTGATGACTTGCGGCTTTCCAATAATGCTGCCAACGTTAGCCGAACTTTGCGATAAATCAGGAAAATGCCAGTTCCAATCAGCAGAAGACCTGTTATCATAAATTCAAATCTGGTGGCATCTTCCACATCCTCAAGACATACGGGCCCTCCCTCACCCGACCTCCTTGATATGAAAATTAGACCTATAGCGTTGAGAAATCAGCTGATCAATTCCATGATTCAGATTTATGATCGGGATGCAGAGAGGCTCCTATTAGATTATGACAAGACAAAAACAAGGAGGGAGCAAAGCAAAAAGCTTCCGTCTCCTCTGAGAGCACTGTTTAAGCTATTCCAAACTTAATGTTAAGCTTATGCTAATGCTAGGATAATGCTAATGCTAGTTAATACTAATGCTAATTCTAGTTAATACTAATGCTAATGCTAGTTAATACTAATTCTAATATTAGGCTAATGTTAATGCTAGGCTAATGTTAATGCTATGCTAATGCAAGGCTAATGGTAAAGTTAGATTAATGCTAATGTTAATGCTGGGTTAATGCTAAACTAATTGGGGCCATACTTGCCTGTCATTGGCCGATCTCGCCAGATCTTGGAAGCCCGTCATCAGTCTCATCCAGGACTTCAAAGGGGAGGTGGAACCTTTGACCGGTTTACAGTATTTACCATATCATAGACAGCGGTTTTACAGTTTAAATGATCAATTTACGGAGTTACTAAAGTATAAGTTCACCCCAGAATGTAGGCTATTCAAAAAGTTAAGTTTAATTTTGCCACGGTAAGATGAGGAAGTGTAGTACAGCCCTCCCGCTGCTGCTGTGTCACTGTAGCGGCGAGGGAGGGTCTGCTGCCTTGGTTCTACAGACAGTGACGGATGGGGAAGTTGTCGCTTGAGGTCGCTTGAAAAGTTTGAGCGACTAGGTCATGCAAGACCAAGTTGCCGAAATCAAGCAAATCGGGTTGCTTGAAGGGAGTTTGCTTGAAGTTGCGTCATTTACATTGATTTTGAATGTAATCGAGTCACTTCAGTCGCGTTCGGTGTGAACGCATCCCTGTAATTTCTTTGTGTGAGATATACAGTACATAGTGTGGCGTGTGAGCAGGTGTAAATGTGTGTGTCTCACGCATAATGCGTGAGACTTGAGAGCTTTGTTTTAGTTAATGCTATGCTATGCTATGCTATGCTATGCTATGCTATGCTATGCTATGCTATGCTATGCTATGCTATGCTATGCTATGCTATGCTATGCTATGCTAATGCAGTGTTTGACGACATGGGCCAGCATCTTCATCCTCTCTTGCATTTTATTCAGGAAATGCACATTTTCCAGTTATTATTATTATTATTATCATGAGTGTAGTTTAAAGGGTCCATGTTAAGCTAAATTAACTTTTCTGTGCTCACATCATAAAAGTGCTGTTAGGGCTTCATACACATGCCCAAAGTGTTTTTTTCATTGATTCCCTCAATCGTTTGTTAGAGGGTGATTTGCTCCTTCCTTACTGCAGGGTGAGCGTTCCCACTTTGATGACGAATTTGTCACGGCACTGAGCTGGAGAAGCCACACCTCCAGGAAGCTCTCTGTCGTGATTGACATGTAAACAGACACGCCCACGAAGGTGAGCCTTTCAGTGTCCTTCGCGCAGTGCAATGTATGTATTTTTTACAGACTAAGTATGTACCGGCAAATTCCCCCCCTCACGCCATGTCTCATGTTTATAAAGCAGCATGAGCTTGGCTACGGAGTGGGTGGGAGGAGGGCGGGCCGTCCTCTGGCCCTACGTCACTGTGCGGGGAGGAGGAAGTTAGTGTCCCGTCAATAGACACGCCCACTCATGAATATGCATAAGTAGGACGTAAATCAGCCTGTTTGTGTAGAGTTGATCAGAAAGTGTGAGTTTGGGAAAATAAACCTCAATACTATGTTTTTGTGGTTCTTAGAACAAATGGAGATGATGGTGATAAATAGCATGACATGGAACCTTTAAGTTACTGTCATCACAATGATGAAACCTACAAAGTAATGTGATACCGTACAGTAACTGTAACTAAGCCATCATTTAGAAAGTCATGCATTAAAACAAACAAACAATGTGAGCGTAAATGGAGCGAACGGAGGCACTGCCACCATCGTTATATAAGATATTGTGGACCAGGACCAGACAAAAGGTATCATTTTCTTGTCCAGCATTACCCCGTTGACATTTTGGTTTCTCACAAAGCTTCAATTTTGGAATCATCACCACAGTGTGATTCCAACATAAATCTGTGATATTACGCTGTCCACTGCTCTGCTAAGGAGCTACAAACGCTGCCATGGACCCATAATCTACCTTGACGTTGGTTCAGAGCCACCAGGACTTTCTCCTCTAGAGAGAAACTGCAGCTGTTTGAGGTTTAGAAAGTCCTCACTTCTCCACTTTAGAGTAAATGGACTCCCCGACACTTTCACCACAGCAAATAGACCTGCATTAGTGTTTTATGTTGTCTGCACTGCACAGCACTGGGCTTTGATGCACACTGTATAATACACTGTAGCTGTGTGTGTGTGTGTGTGCGTGTGCGTGTGCGTGTGCGTGTGTGTGTGTGTGTGTGTGTGAATGCATCCACAGAAATGTTAGCGAGCATTGCTGAAACCTGTTAGCAGCACACACACAGGCTGAGGTCAGCAGTGAATGAATGACGTCAAGCTTCAGCTTCAGCTAATGTTTGATCGACTCTCACTGAAACACTTAAGACACACACCGTGCTTTCATTCTGTGTAGCCAAATAAACCTCCAACACATTTATTCTCCTGCATGGTCAGGAAACTACGCTATCGAAAAGAGCAGGAGGTGTAAAGGCTTTTTATGTTTTTATTATGTATATTTATTACATATTACATTATTATTTTATTTATGATTATTATCAATATGCTATATTTTGTTTGTGTCTGTGTAAATATTATAAATATGAATGTGTCCATGTGTTGTCACTGTTTTTGCTATATGATTATTAGTGATGCTATGCTAATGTAAATGCTATGCTAGGTTAATGGTAAACTAATGCTACTGCTAAACTGATGTTAATGCTAAAGCTAGCTGTCAGTGCCCAATCCTCTCATAGAGGTGCTGGTACGTGATATTTGGATGTAAACTGACCATATAACATTGACAATCAAAAACAAAACAGAAAAAAAAAATAAAAACCTAAATAAATCGGAATTCGCTCAAAACATAAATTTCTAATTCTTTTTAAATAGCAGTGTTTCTACCTTTTAAATCGTACACAAACTGTCGTAATATAGGCCGACCGGATGTGGACACGTTTCGCGTGCGTTGAAACGATCTGAAACACCTGGGAAAGGATTGAGCACTGACATTAACTACTGCAATGCTAATTCTAGGCTAATGCTAGTGCTAAGCTAAGCTAATGCTAATGCAGTGTTTGACAATGCGATGCAGCACCTGCATTTTCTTCAGGAAATACAAATGTTATATTAATATTCTAATTATTATTTATTTATATTACGTTTATCAGTGTTTGAAAAATATATATTTTTTTATTCTATCCTTGTTATTTATTTTTCATTTATTTAACACAACAGCAATAAAGCACAATATGACTCCAAAACACACAACGTGACTACAAATATACTCAAAGATGAAAGAAAAATTACACGAAACTTCAACAAAAATACACATAACATACAAATAAGTTGATATAAAATATAGAACATGATAACAACACACAAAATGGGGGAAAAATATACTAAATAACAACATATTTTCTTAGTTTAATACCTGTGTTTCAGGTGCTTGAGTTTCCACTCCCACTCTCTGGATGGTGATTGGTTCCTTCCTGTGTTTCATTTCCTGATTGTTCTCGCTTTGGTCAGAGTGTGTTTGGTGTTTGTGAATCTGCTCTAAGGTCAGTTTCTTTTTAACTTTATTCAACCTTTACTGTGTTGAGTTATACTCACATTTAAGCTAACAGGGTTTAATATTAAACACCGCTTAATTTACAGAGTGTGTAAATTAATATAGATAAATAAACACAATTGCAGTAAAATGTGAGATCTGCTTTTTTTTTTTGCATTTGGCAAGTTTTATTTCTGTAAATATCTGCCTTATCGGAAGAAATCCAATAGTTTCTGGTTATTATTTTTTACAGCTTTTATGATGTCATTACGCTGATTTCACAACTTTAAAGAAGAAAATAGAGCATATTTTAAATGACATTTTTTTCTTCACAAATTTGCACTCGTGTAATTTATTTGGAATATTGAGATCAAATCTGCAGATTTTCCTTTCTTTTGTTGTGATTAATTCAGTAAAATCCATTTTGACTGTAACAAAATTATTTTCTGTAATTTTCTGTATTTACTCGGCTAAAATCTGCTGTATTTTTCTTCATTTATTGGTACAGAAGGTGACGTTTGGCTTGTGTGGTCATGTCACCACAGCAGTTTTAGTGTCATCAGCTGTATTTATGTAAAATGGACTACTTTCAGTCCTCTGTCTTCTTTTGTTCTTAAAATATTGTCACATTGTTACTGTCGTTTAGCAAGTTTCCTTTTATTTTGAAAGAACTGTCCTGATATGAAGATGTGTAAAGCACATGTTGTCAACTAGTGGGTTGGGACCATAATGTGGGTCGCTGACATGTTTTCTTTGGCAAGAAAGGAGAAAATACCGGTAATCATGTGCTTTTATTTTGAAAGGGGTTTATTTAATTTAGAATCTTAGAGTAATTTCTAGTGTGTGGTACGACAACACTGACCACAGCTGATGGTAATGAGGTGTTGGTTGTAATTAAATGTGTAAAAGTGAAGGAATGGATTACAGAATAAAGGCGTGACGTCCTTTTTCTGATTTGTCTTCAGTAGAAAAGTCAAAGTGCAGCATCTTTTCATTCAATAAATCTCATCCCACTGAGAAATAAAGCTGCAGGAGACGTGGAGTCGACAGTTTTATCCAGTTAGAGCAAATAAAATCAGAGAAAGAGAGACATCACGGATGGGGAGCGTGGGGAAATGTGTGTGTGTGTGTGTGTGTTGCTCAGAGGTCATTGTGTTGAACTGATTGTGTAGACTGGGGCGGGTCAGTCCAACTGAATCCAAACTAATAACAATAATAATAATAATCACCAGACACAATATCTGCTGCTTTCCTGCTCAGGGCGACAGTCACTTTCTTTAAAGCACAAAAAGTGAACTTTATCCTCATTAAACTACAGGAAATATCAAATATTGTGCTAAAAATAAGTTCTACCCATTGTTCTCTTGTTGTACTCCTAGGGGTCTGCGTTGGCACTACAGGGGGTACTTGAGGCAGAGGAAAATCAACAAAAAACATGTCCCACCCCAGGTGTGAGATGAAATAAACCTATTCAGGAGCCACTAAATCAGTGTTCTTCAACCTTGGGGTCGGAGTCACCTGAAATTTCTGAAAAATGTAAATTCATATTTATATTCTTTATAATGAACAACACACAATCTGTATTTCTATACTTTCACTTTGAGGAATATAAATCTAGTTAAACTAAATAAATCTGAGCTCAAACATGATCAAAAACCAATTCTACAAAAAAAATTCTTAATATCAAAATGGGCAGCGAAGCACTGTATTAAATACTGTTTATTTGCACTTATTTAATAAACAAGATTGTTTAAAATGTGTGTTATCACTCATTCATTCCATCATTTTGCGCTATTGTCATTTTTTCACAGAATTCTAAGCAAAATGTTGTAGTTGGACAGAGACGGTGCTTGGATTCAAGAGGAAGAGAAAGGGAAACCACTGGTTTAAATAGTGAAGTTCCTCTGCTAGATGTTCAAACCTGAGGTTGATCTGAGAGACATAGTCAGACGTTTTGCTTTGCTTGAATCAATCAATCAATCAATCGTTTAATGACTTTAAACATCAACAATAATAATAAGTCAATAGGAAAACAGGCAGTGATCTAACACCATCCTAAACACACTTAGACATGGACTGTGTTCAAAATGTCACACTCTGTACTAGGGATGTAACGATTAATCGTAAGGCAGTTAAAAATCGATTCATAGGTATCACGATTGACATCGATACTTTGAAAATTGAATCGCAGTACTCTTTTTAAACAGCAGAGAGCGCTACATACTTATCCCTTCTCTTGTCCAGCAGTGTACCGGCGGGCAGAATCTGCTACTACTTTCTTTCTGGCCGCTTTCTACTCTTACATGTTAATGAATGATTTATTGCCCCTTTAGCACCGAAAGAATATCTGTAATATTACGTGAATATCTGTAAAACTCACGTTTTTCTATTAGCTCTGTCAGCTAGCAAATATCATCTCTTCTTCACTGCACAGAATATCTGCATGGCAACCGACCACTGGGTTACCAGCGCCCTCTGCTGGTTCAAACAAATATCTGACGTAAATCAGTGCAATGACGGTTTTTTTCTTTTTTTTAAAGTCCAATTGTTAAGGCACAAAATACATTTTCAGTTGCACTTTTAAAAAGAAAAAGAACTATTATGCAGTTTTGTATTGTTTATTATAGAACCAGAATTTAAATTAATAAGGTTCTTCTTCATTTGTATTATTCCTTTATTTATTTCAAGATTTGTTTTTAGTTAAATTGCATTGATTTGAATAGTTTATCAAGGTATTGTTTTGACAATAAAAAATAAAAGGAAGATAATACAGTATTTTCAGTCATCATTTGTCTACAGTCCCATTTTGTAAAATAAATCATGAAAAAATCGTATCGTGAACCCAGTATCGTGAATCGAATCGTATCGGGAGTTGAGTGAATCGTTACATCCCTACTCTGTACTACACACTACAAACTCTATGAGTACATACTGTCTACTATATACGTACTATTAGTATGATTAGGATGATGAGCGTTCCCACTGAAGTATACTTCAAGTTTCCCAAGATGCATTTGGACATAAACCTTGTTCACACTGAGGCTAAATATCTCTGTTGATTCTCCACCTTTATTTTGAAAGTCCTGAAAACATTTTAAAGTGAGAAAGTGACCAAGTAGAATATCAACATGTGCTCTGTTGATCCATAAAACTCACGTAAACACATTTTGGAGTTTTTCGGAGACCCACCATTGTGCTACTGACAAAACTTCCTGGTAACTTCAAAACAAGAGCCCTATTTACAAAAGCATTAAACTAATGGACGACAAGAAATGATGCTTTTCTTTTGAAAAGGTGATTTTTTTTTTTCGCTCACAATGCATCATGGGACGGTTGAGTACGACGAGTGTTCAAAATGTTATACTAACGTACTACTAACACTAAGTCTGACGTCTAAATGAGCATGTAGTGCGTTCATGTTAGATGGTATGAAAAGATTGAATATGTGAGAAATACCCAGATGTACTGTATACTATATGAGGACAGTTATGCATGGTGACTAGTCAGTTTTTGAAAACGCGTCCCTCTCAGTCTCCATGTAAATGGGGAACCAACGCTTTCTGTGTCACAGACACATGTTCACTGCAGAGGAATTTAACTGAACTTCTCCAACAAAGTGTTAATTTACTTGGATCAGCGCAGACATATTTCACACCTGCACCAGACCACAATCACAGAGCTGCACTACTACTTAGAGCTGTAGATATTTGCCTGAACTCGGGGTCGGCTTATTTTTTATCTTTTAACACAGACTCTGGTTGGGCTCGGCTCAGACGCTGCACGGTGAATAAAGGTCAGGTGATGTGTTTGGATTACTGCGAGAAAAATGCACAAATGTTTTCTGAGGAAATTAATGGAGGCGGTCCTCTGGTACATAAATAAATGATGTTAAAAAATGCACCAAGTACTCATTGTGTAGCTGTGTGTCACATATGTAGTGTGTCTGACAGCACTGTGAGCTAGGGTGACCATACGCCCCGATTTACCCGGGACAGTCCAGGTTTTCAGAGTTACATCCCGTGTCCCCATCGATTTCCCCAAATTATTGATTTGTCTTGGTTTTTCACAAGGTCTGTCCTGTTTATCCCGTTTATTAAAGACAGGCACGGACTGTGCAATGTTTGGCCTATTTTGAGACGATTTTTGACTCGTGCGTCTCTTTTTGGGATCGGGCCAAGTCTTGGTTAAACCGTGTGGCATGTATGGTGTTGTCTACATGGGTGTAGTCTACATGGGTGTAGTCGACATGGGTGTAGTCGACGTGGGTGTAGTCGACGTGGGTGTAGTCAACGTGGGTGTAGTCGACATGGGTGTAGTCGACATGGGTGTAGTCGACATGGGTGTAGTCTACAGGGTGTAGTCGACATGGGTGTAATCGACATGGGTGTAGTCGACATGGGTGTAGTCTACATGGGTGTAGTCTACATGGTGTAGTCTACATGGTGTAGTCGACGTGGGTGTAGTCGACGTGGGTGTAGTCTACATGGGTGTAGTCGACATGGGTGTAGTCTACATGGGTGTAGTCTACATGGGTGTAGTCTACATGGGTGTAGTCGACATGGGTGTAGTCTACATGGGTGTAGTCGACGTGGGTGTAGTCTACGTGGGTGTAGTCGACGTGGGTGTAGTCTACATGGGTGTAGTCTACATGGGTGTAGTCTACATGGGTGTAGTCTACGTGGGTGTAGTCGATGTGGGTGTAGTCGACGTGGGTGTAGTCTACATGGGTGTAGTCGACATGGGTGTAGTCTACAGGGTGTAGTCTACATGGGTGTAGTCGACATGGGTGTAGTCTACAGGGTGTAGTCTACATGGGTGTAGTCGACATGGGTGTAGTCTACAGGGTGTAGTCGACATGGGTGTAGTCTACATGGGTGTAGTCGACATGGGTGTAGTCTACAGGGTGTAGTCTACATGGGTGTAGTCGACATGGGTGTAGTCTACAGGGTGTAGTCGACATGGGTGTAGTCTACATGGGTGTAGTCGACATGGGTGTAGTCTACAAGCTGGTTGTGAGCGATTAACACCTCATGACCAGCTTCCGATCAGCAATCGTATGGTCGTAAGAAAAAAAAAAAATATTCAAAACTATTTTATGTTAACTTAAAATATTGCTTTTCTGATTGATCGTCACAAATTTGGTTCAGCTGTTGCAATAATATATTTTATCCAAAAGGAAGAAAAAATAAATGTAATTTATGTGACCTTTTTTCATTACAAAGTGTACGCAAATAGTTTAATTTTAAAATCATCTTTGGTTAAATTATTGTCCGGTTATTGACCCTAGCGTTAGTAAACCGCTACGTAGCGCGTAGCATCACATGAATAGTGTTGGTCTGTATTGGGTTCAGGATTAAATAGGGATCAGTTTTATTCTGGTTCAGGTCGTATTCTGACGACTATGGGTCAGATCAGATTAAAGCTCTACTGTTGTGATCAGAGGAAGTGTCTCTGCACATTCGCTTATTTTGGTTCATTGCTAAACTACACCTCCATCTAGTGGCCTGGCATTTATATTACATTGTCTTTTTTGGTTCCCACGGTCTCATTTAAACAGAGATCATTTTAAAAACGTTGCCGTGTCAATGTGGAACTGTTTGGAAACAAAAACAGAAGCAAAACGTTGCGTAAACCAGGCCTTAGTATGTCTTAAAGAAACAATAAATAGGAATACATTCACACTATAGAATATAGATATATTAACATCAGTAGCTGAGTTTCCATTACAGATTTTCACAAAATAAAAGTCAAATTTCTAAATGTTGACAAAGTATAATTGCGCTTTGACCGTGTTTCTATTGAACGTTGTTTTGGGCTGGAACCTCGTAACTCCCGTGAAATCTCATCCGGCGAGACTTTGCTGCAGACAGACAGACATTCCAAACCTCCTTATAACACTCTGTATTCTATAAATATAATGTGACACTAATAATTTTAAAGTCTAATGCTTAGAAATGTCTGGGTCTCCTCTTCTGTCCACACGTACCGCGTCATGTTTTCTCGGAGAGCAGTGGTCACGTGACCACTACTGTGGTGAACGCTACACTGTGCCAGGGTCAGACCGGACTCTTTTAAACGTTGCACTTCTAAAATGAAGGTAAACAGTAGCGCTCTGGTGTTAGTTATGGTGTAAATCATACGTGTAAATGGATCAGAAAGACACAATTAAAAGCTCTGAAGCTGCATGTAATCATGTGCCTGCGTGCGCATGCCTCTGCTACAGGATAACACTCACGGACATGGAGGCACAGTTAGCTTAGCATGTTAGCAGTTTGGCAGTAATACACAAAAAAAAAGAAAGCAAAGGATCGCAATTTGTAATTCCTATAATGCGTAAATAAGTCGTGGTGGAGCTGCAAACAAAACGTTACTTTATTCACCATAAGAAACCACCACACCATTGAGTATGCAGCATTTAAAGCTAGAATTCAAGCTAATGCTAAAGCTATGCTAATGCAGCACAGAGCCATTGGGCTTCTGTTGCAAACTTGTATTATGTACTAGTGTGGAATTATTCTACAATATTCAGTCATCATGACAGTAAAATAGATCATCCTAAATTAATCTATTGCAGTAATTCATCTCTAAACCAGTAGAAAATACTGTGAACACCTGATTATATCAACTGAAAGGCTTTTTGTGGGCTTTGAAGGAAGAACAATGGTTCTTCTCCCGCTCCTCCTCCTCCTCCTCCTCCTCCTCCTCCTCCTTCGTGTGGGGAAGGAGAGTGAAGCTTGTGAAAACGACTTTGTGTGTCTTTCTTTACTTTCTTTGTGGTTTTTGGATATTGATAGTTTATATTTGTGTGTTGTGTCACTTTTCTCGTTTTTCTTTTTTGTTGGTGTGTCTTTTTTTTGTCGGCCGGCTTTGCCTGGTCGACGGGCCGCTCAGACGCCGTCATGGCTTCTGGCGTCCTCACACACCTGTCACGGAAGCACGGAATCAGAGTGGGTGCTGGCTCCGCCATTTTAATGTTTTTAAGCGATGCGACATAGTGCCAGCTGGTTTTACTGATCATTGTCTGGTTTTGTGTCACGTTGCCATGAAAAACATTTTACCAAGGAGTGTATACTGGCATTTTAACTCAAGTTTGACATTTGATAAAAGTTTTAGTGAGATTTTTAGGTTTTTTGGAACACCTTTAGACGTAGGAAAGCTGAGTTTACAAGTCTTAAGCAGTGGTGGGACTATGGCAAAACACAGATTAAACTCTTGTGCCAGCATCAATGCCACACGTGACGCCTGTGGGTCTATAAAGGACCTGGAGACTGAGATTGTGGAGTTAGAAACTAGTTCTTCCTCTGGAAATCAGGGGGGCATTGAAACCCTCAAATCTAAAAAAAATGGCTTTAGCCAACCTGCTGGATAATAGGATACATGGTGCACTTGTTCGGTCCAGGGTTCAGAACATCACTGAGAGGATGAGGATGCTTCCTCTAGCTTCTTTTTTGGCTTGGATAAAAAGCATGGGCAGAGAAAAGTAATTCACTCTTTGCTCTCGGACACAGGGGAGGAGCTGGTAGAGCCTGCCCAGATACGAAAGCGAGCTGTGGATTTTTACTCGTCACTTTACACCAGTGAGTGCAATGAGAGTGACCCACTGGTTGAGGAGTTCGGTGGCGTGCTACCTCAAGTCTCTGTGGAGACTAACTCGATGCTGAGCCGACCTCTACAAATGGAGGAGCTCGCTGTTGCACTGCAGAGTATGCAGGGACGGCGGGCCCCTGGCATCGACGGCCTGACGGTTGAGTTTTATAAGGCCTTCTGGGTATTATTAGCTCCCGACATGTTGGTTGTGTTCAATTAGAGTCTTTCCAGTCGCAGAGCTGTTGTTACCCTCCTGACAAAAAAAGGAAGTCTGCAAGAAATAAAGAACTGGCGCCCTGTGTCCCTCCTATGCATGGATTCTAAAATCTTGTCCAAGGCATTGGCGAACCGGTTGAGGAAAGCTATGGAGCAGGTCATCCACAGGGACCAGTCCTACTGTGTTCCCGGCAGGTCCATGGTAGACAATGTCTACCTATTTCGAGATGTTTTGGAGGTGTCCAGCTCATCGGGTATAGATACTGGTCTTGTTTCATTGGATCAGGAAAAGGCATTTGACCGTGTTGAACACAGCTACCTCTGGAAAATTATGGAGAGGTTTGGGTTCAGCACTGGTTTCATTGCCAAGATCAGGGCGTTGTACTGTGGCATTGAGAGTATACTGAAGTTTAATGACAGTCTGTGTGCACCTTTCAGGGTGCATAGGGGTATTAGGCAGGGCTGTGCTCTGTCTGGGATGCTCTATGCACTCTCCATAGAACCTCTCCTCTGTCAAATTTGTATGAACATCGACGGTTTGGTTTTACCTGGCTCCGGGAGAAACTACGTTTTATCAGCTTATGCAGATGATGTCATTGTATTTATTAAAAATCAAAAAGAAATGAACACTTCAGTGAGCTTAACTAACTTATTTAACACACTGTCTTCAGCACGGGTAAATTGGGATAAAAGTGAAGCCCTTGCTGTCGGTAGATGGCGTGGCGGTCTTCCAGTTCTTCCTGGGAGCCTATTGTGGAGGACTGATGGCCTCAAGTATCTTGGTGTCTTCCTTGGCAACGAGGCGATGACGAGGAGGAACTGGGAGGGCGTTACTGAAAAAGTAGTAGGGAAGCTTCTAAAATGGAAACGGTTGCTGCCATACATGTCGTACAGAGGCAGAACCTTGGTTGTCAACAACTTAGCAGCCTCACTTCTCTGGCATTGTTTGGCCTGTATGGACTCTCCATCAGGTCTTTTAGCTCAACTTCAGACAAAACTCGTAAATTTTTTCTGGGATGGTCTACATTGGGTGCCGCAGGGAGTGTTGTTTTTACCTAAAGAGGAGTGGGGACAGGGCCTCGTCCACTTGGCCAGTAGAACAGCTACCTTTAGATTGCAGTTCATCCAATGGTTCTTAAATGGACCAGTAGACCTAGTGTGGAGAGAGGTAGTCAGCTGCATTTTCAGATGGGTAGGGAATCTGAGACTGGATGCTGCACTGTTTTTAACTGATTCTAATTATTTCAAACTAAACGGGTTGCCTCCTTTTGATCAGAGTGTTTTTAAGTCATGGGGCTCTTTTAAATGCAGGTCTAGGCAAAGCTCTTCCTCTGTTCTGGCTGTTGAAGGAACCTTTGATTTATGGGGCCAGGCTTGATGTTTGCAGTGTAGCCACGCCTCGGCTGTTGACATCACTGTGCCAAACTGGGACTCTGACTCTTCGGCAGCTGGTGGACAATGCAGGACTGGCATTGTCGGACGTCCAGACGGTGGCCTGCACGCTGGGCATTCGGTCCACAAGGGTGGTTAGTAAGGTGCTGGAGCTCTGGAAACAAAGACTCTCTCAGAGGGAGAAGAATCTCCCAATGGATTACAGTCATGGGAACGTACCTGACCACAGGGATCCTTTCCCAGAAATCCACATCAGTTCATTTCTTGGTGACCGGACCCCTTTTAAAAGACTGCAAGGACACTGACCTACACACCACTGGAAAGGCTTTTCTCTACCAAAACTGTGTGAAGGCGATAAATAAAAAATGGCTGTGTGACAGAGCACCCACTGTATGGACCGATAAACTTGGTGGAGATGGACGGGGTCCACAGTGGAGGGTGCTCTACAAACTCCCCCTCAGGAAAAGAACAGCCGACCTTCAGTGGAGAATCTGTACTTTCTGTACTTAACCCTGCTGTGTCGAACCTGTGTCCCTTCTGTCTCGCTCGGGAAACAGTTTTTCTTGTGTTTAGTGAGTGTAAGAGACTTGCAGTGATCTTCACTCTCTTAACAGAGATTTTTGGTCTGTTTGGAGAAACGTTTAGTGTAAAGAGTTTCATTTATGGTGTCGTCTACAGTAAAAGTCATCATGAAAAGGGAAGCTGTTGAACTTTGTTTCTGGTGAAGCCAAACCTCGCTATTCATGTAACACAAAAAAACAAAGTGGAAGGTAAGCCAGCTCAGGAAGCAGCCATGGTACTCTGCTGTAATATCAGGTGCCGACTGAGACTAGAATTCAGTTTTTATAAGTTTACAAACAGTTTTGATGATTTTAAGAACATTTGGTGCTATGATGACATACTCTGCACTGTAATCAGAGACAAACTGACGTTTTCTAGTATTCTGTTGCACTAAATGTCTCACTAATGTCTTTTTGGTTTCATTTATTTTCTATTTTATTTTTTAAAATGTATTTATTCCTTTGTCTAGGTCTGTAAATGTGAATATATGCAAATGATGTAATTGTAAATGAAGTGTGTTTGTAAAAATCCAAAAAATCTTTTCAGCTCACACACACAACAGACAGGAAACTGACGTCTGGTTAAATATGACACACACACACACACACATACGTGTTTGAGGGGAAGCTTGTATTTATCACATCATCTTCTGCTGCTTTTTCCCCCTGAGAGCGTCGCAGTTGACTGCAGCTGTTAGCATTTATACACACACACACACACACACACACACACACACACACACACACACACACACACACACGCACAGATCATATGGCTGCTGTGAAATCCATCACATGTTGAATCACAATGCGGAGATTGAAATTGAAGAGAGGAAATGAGAACAGGAAAAGGGATGAAGCAGCACGAGGAAGAAAGTCTTTTATATGATGATATACATTTATTTATTCATCTAATTCACTCATTTGTTCAGAATGAAAGCTGATGTTGTTTTATTCTTTTATTTTCTGCGTGTTGTAGGTCTACGAGTGAATGTTTGGTTACTTTTGTTCATCGAGAACATGCATCTGCTGCAGCAAAAACACAAGCAGCATCTCATATTCATTCAGTGTGAATTATTGAATCCCTGGTGGTGATTAATTCACTGGCTCTTTGTGTAGGAAGAGTTCGGAACGAAGCAAAGGAAGCATTAAATCATTGTTTCTGTGCAACGTTGGTCTCTTTAATGAGAAACTGTCCTCAGGCTAAAACCAGCTGCACTTTTATAAGCTTTTATAAGTTTAATGTTAGGAGCACTTTTCACCTGCTCAGAGACGTCACATCACTTCACAAAGTCCAGTGATGAGAGAAAACACTAGACTAACTGAATTTTTAGAGAAAAGTCACAAAATTCTTTAAGGTAAAAGACAAGAAGACAAACATAAAATATTGTAAATTACTGAAAATGTAAAAAAAACACACACAAAAAAAAAACATTAACGGTAAAAAAAGAACAAACAATAAATCATATAAATATAAACAATAAAATAAAATGCCAATAAAATTATAAATTAATAAATAAAACAAATATAATAGTCAAATTGAATAAAATCCAATTTAAATAAAATAAAACACCAATAAAAATATATAAAACTAATGAATGAAACAAATACAATGAAGTCAAATTAAATTAAATACAAATGAAAATGAATAAAAAATAAAGTAATGAACTAATAATGATAATTAAATGTAATTACATTTAAATAAAAATAATGTTCAATAATGACCAAAAAATGAATTAGAATAATGAAATATAACAAAATAAAACAATGTAAAGAGAAATATCAGATTAACTATATTAAGGTAAAACGTAATTAAAAAATTTTTAATTATGTAAAATAAAATGTAATAAAAGTAGAAATCAGTCAATAATATTAGCTCCATATGTCTTTTCAGTGAAAGTTTTTTGCACCATTTGTGTGATAGTATGAAATGACAATAAATATTCTAATTCTAAGTATAAAACTTACAAAAACATCTGTCCTCAGTATTCTAAAGGTTGGGATTCCATAATTAGTAACGACAAGTTACCTGTAGAAAAAACATAAATAATACATAATAGTAATAAAATAAATAAAAAATGTCACATTAAAAACTGAAAAAACAAGTCGAAGCATTTATCAATCATTTTGAGGTAAAATGAAAATGTTCCTTGTGTCTTTTTCTCTTCGCCTGAGGAATGATAGACATGTCTTATCTCACACACACACACACACACACACACACACACACACACACACACACACGGTGAGTCATTGAGCAGAATAAATGAGGCTGGAATACATTGGTTTTGTAGCTATTTGACGTCAGGCCTCAGTGTGTGTGTGTGCGTGCGTGTGTGCGTTCATGCTTGGCGTGCGTGTGTGTGTGGCGTCGCAGATAATACCAAATTGCAAACATTTGAACGGGCGTGACGGTGAGGGCTCAGAGTGCTAATCCGTAGCTTTGTGGAGCTCCTCGTTGCTAATGCGAGCGCTAATGGCCTCGCTCAGACGCTGACAAATGGAAAGTTAATGGCGTGGAGACGTTCACTGACTGCTGGGAACTTTGGCTCCTCCTGAGCCGTCAGTGACACCAACACATCCACCATCGCTCTAAAACTGTGTCAGAAAGGTCTTTTATATCAACTTTGATCATCCTATTCTAGTGATTCTGAGGAGTAAAAAGCAGCTGAGGTAATTCTCACTTATTATCCAGACACGATAATTTCCTATATATATATATCTTGATTCGAAAAGATCCATTTCGCAATGAAAATTCTTTTGGATAGTTTGTGATTTTTTTTGTGGCAGATATCTGATGTGTTGATATTTTGGCTGATAACTAATACATTTTTCTACACCTAGTTACAGAGATCATTGTGGTTCATTTCCAGCCCCCCACCCTCTAAATCACAACAAAATGGGTAAAAATAAACTACCTTTATTGAAAAAGGTGAAGTTGTGATTATTCCTTTTCAGAACTCATAAAAATAACTAATAAATGTGACATTGTGTGTGACATTAGACCACCCAGTTTTGTAAATTCAGTGAATAATTCTGCTTTGATAGTGAGGCTCCGTCCCAATAGACCCTTTATCTCCTTTCCTATCAATCAATCAATCAATCAATCTTTATTTGTATAGCGCCAAATCATAACCAATGGTATCTCAAGACACTTTACAGTAGAGCAGTCTTAAGGACGGACTCTTCATTTTATGGATACACACATATGCATATATACGTATATACACATACATATGTATCCCACACCCAACATGAATTCATCATGGCGGCAAGGAAAACCTTCTGTTAAGCTGCAGGAACCTTGTCTGGATCCCATTCCTATGATGAACAGCCATCCACGTTATGCTGTGTTGGGTGTGTGCAGAGGAGAGGGTGGAGACAGAGTTGTTGAGACTCTGTAACTCCACACTGAGGATCCCACGGACCTGCAAGACAAAAGCCAGAAGGAGTACAGGAGCAAACACACAAGGGAAGAAGCAGACATAGAGGGAGTGTTAGAGAGAGGAATGGGACCCTCTCCAGTCCCTCTCTAGCCTAAATGACCTCTCTCTTAACGCCCTCTCCAACCTCTCTCCAACCGAGCATGCCAGACCCCCCCCGGCAGTCTATGCCTATTGCATCTTAATTAAGAGCTATGAGCTGGTTCCTAACTAAAAGCTTTACCAAAGAGGAATGTTTTGAGCCTAACCTTAAAGGTAGAGAGGGTGTCTGCCCCCCGAACCGTGGTTGGTAGATGGTTCCAGAGAAGTGGGGCCTGATAACTGAAAGCTCTTCCTCCTGTACTACTTTTAGAGACGAATGGAACAACGAGTAGTCCAGCATTTTGAGAGCGTAGTGTTCTGGGGGGATTGTATGGCACTACAAGCTCCTTGAGATAGACTGGTGCCTGTCCATTTAGGGCTTTATAAGTGAGAAGAAGAATCTTGAATTCTATTCTATATTTTATGGGAAGCCAATGCAGAGAGGCTAATACAGGAGTAATGTGATCTCTTCTCCTAGTCTTAGTCAGTACACGTGCTGCAGCATTTTGAACCAGCTGAAGTGTCTTAAGCGACTTGCTCGGGCAGCCTGCTAAAAGAGAATTACAATAATCCTGTCTAGAGGTAACAAAAGCATGGACTAGTTTTTCGGCGTCGCCCTGAGACAGGATAGATCTGATTTTAGCAATGTTACGGAGATGAAAGAAGGCAGTTCTTGAAGTTTGTTTTATGTGAGAGTTGAAGGATAAGTCCTGATCAAATAGAACCCCAAGGTTTCTAACAGTTGTGCTTCGTGCCAGAGTAATGCCATCTAGGGCAGTTAGGCTAGCATAGGTTTCTCTAAGGTGTCTTGGGCCCAGTACAATGACCTCAGTCTTGTCTGAGTTGAGAAGAAGAAAATTTTGGTCCATCCAGGCCCTAATGTCCTTTAGACAGGCCTCAAGTTTAGATAGCTGATTTGTCTCACCTGGCTTCATTGATACATACAGTTGGGTATCATCAGCATAGCAGTGAAAGTTAACAGAGTATTTTCTCATAACATTACCAAGGGGGAGCATATAGATACAGAAGAGGATTGGACCTAGCACAGAGCCCTGAGGAACCCCGTAGCTTACTTTAGTGTACACAGAAGACCTATTATTCACGTGTACAAACTGGTACCTATCAGATAGGTAGGACTTAAACCAGTTTAGGGCAGTCCCTGTGATTCCAAGTAATTTCTCTAATCTCTCTAGTAGAATATAGTGATCTATAGTGTCAAAAGCTGCACTAAGATCTAATAAAACCAGCACTGAGAGTCGTCCTTCATCTGAAGCCCAGAGTAGATCATTAGTTACTTTAACTAAAGCAGTCTCTGTGCTGTGTTGAGCTCTAAAACCTGACTGGAAGTCCTCAAACAGGTTGTTGTTTTGAAGAAATTCACAGAGCTGAGCCGCCACAACTTTCTCAAGAATCTTTGAAATAAAAGGAAGATTAGATATAGGCCTGTAGTTTGCTAAAGTGCTGGAATCAAGAGTAGGTTTTTTGAGAAGGGGTTTGATTACAGCTACTTTAAAGGACTGTGGCACGTAGCCTATTGATAGGGATATATTTATTGTCTCCAGCAAAGATGGGCAGACTAGTGGAACAACTTCTTTAAACAGCTTAGTTGGGATCGGATCTGAAAGGCAGGTCGATGGTTTGGAGGATGAAATAATAGAGTTAAGTTCCTGAAGTCCTATATGTGTGAAACAGTTTAGGTTAGGCCTATTTACATTTAATGGTACAGCAGGTCCAGGTGAAGGCAGGGAGTGGCTAATTTTATCTCTAATCTTATGAATTTTATCGTTAAAAAATGTCATAAAGTCCTCACAGCTGAGGGCTAGAGGAATCATGGGCTCAATAGAGCTCTGACTTTGTGTTAGCCTGGCTACAGTGCTGAAAAGGTACCTCGGATTATTTTTATTTTCTTCAATTAGTGAGGAATAGTATGTAGATCGACTATGTCATAAGGCTGTCATGTATTTACTATGACTTTCTTGCCAAAGTATTCGTGACTCCTCTGTTTTATTGGAGCGCCACATTCTCTCTAATTTACGGGTTGTTTGTTTGAGTGTGTGAGTTTCAGAGCTAAACCACGGAGCTTTCCTCTGACGTTTAATAGTTTTTTCCCTCAATGGGGCAATTGAGTCCAAGGTGGATTTTAGTAGACTAGCAGAGCTATCGACAAGCAGATCCAGTTGAGAGGGGTTATAATTAATATCATAGTTATTTATTGGATGGTGCACTGAGTTTAAGGCAGCAGGAATGGCCTCTTTAAATTTAGCCACAGCACTATTGGACAGATTTCTACTCGTAACTATTTTATTGCACAGTGCGAGATCCTCTAGGATAATGTTAAAAGATATTAAAAAGTGATCTGATAGCAGAGGATTTTCAGGGTAGACTTTTAGTTCATTAATATTAAGGCCATATGTTAGAACAAGATCAAGAGTATGATTTAAACGATGAGTAGCTTCATTAATAGTTTGAAAAAAGCCAACTGAGTCTATTAGGGACATAAAGGCTGAGCTCAGGCTATCACTATCTTTGTCCACATGGATATTAAAATCTCCTACTATCAGTATTTTATCAGAACTGAGGACTAAGTTTGATATAAACTCAGAGAATTCTGATAGAAATTCAGAATAAGGGCCTGGAGGACGGTAAATTATCACAAATAAGACTGGCTGGCAGGTTTTTGATTCGATATGAGATAAATTTAGAACCAGGCTTTCAAAGGAAGTGTAATTGGCCTTTGGTTTAGGATAGATTAGGAGAGAGGAATGATAAATAGCTGCTACACCACCTCCACGGCCTATGTCTCGTGGCATATGAGTATTTAAATGACTGGGAGGAGTGGCTTCATTTAAACTAACATATTCATCTTGATACAGCATGTTTCAGTTAAACAGAATAAATCAAAGTTATTTTCTGAGATAAGGTCATTTACTAGTAGAGATTTGGATCTCAGTGATCTAATATTTAATAGAGCACATCTAATGCTTTTATGGTTTGGTGTTTCTAGATTTGAGATTTTAATTTTTTTCAGATTTTTATAATTGATTTTTATTTGATTTTATGTTAAAATCATTGTGAAATTTGGGTCGGGGGACTGACACCGTCTCCATAAAATAATATTCATCACTATCACAACAGTTGCCATGGCGATGAACACAGCTATCATAATAGCAATGGGAGGGAAACTGTCCTAAGGCAAGCGCAGAGGGGCGTGGAGGACTCCCCCTCTGTAACATGGTCTCATTCATGAGATGTCATAACAGTGACTGTGCCATGTTTTCTGATAGTAGAGATGCTCCCTCCAAAGTAGGATGGATTCCATCTCTTCCTATCAGGTTCGGTTTTCCCCAGAAGGATCTCCAATTATCAATGAAGCCCACCTCGTTTTCTGGGCACCACCTCGATAGCCAGCGGTTAAATGATGACATGCGGCTATACATGTCATCACTGGTCAGATTTGGTAAGGGACCAGAGAAAATTACGGAGTCCGACATTGTTTTAGCATAAGCACAAACTGATTCAATGTTCACTTTGGTTGCTTCCGACTGACGACGTCGGGAGTCATTAGTGCCGACATGGAGGACTATCCTATCAAACTTACGATTACTCTTTGCCAGCAACTTTAGATTTGATTCTATGTCGCCCGCTCTGGCCCCTGGGATGCACCTCACGATGCCCGCTGACTTCGCTAGCTTCACGTTTCTCACTATGGAGTCGCCAATTATCAGAGTTTGTTCCCCGGTGAGTGTGTTGTCCTCACGGAGGGGGGAGAACCTGTTTGAGACGTGAACATGGTGGTGTCCCGAGCGGCTTTTTGACCTTCGACTATGCTTACCACGGACAGTAACCCACTCATTGCTGGCCGGGGGGGAGGCTAAGCTAGAGCTAGCACGGTCCGCACCGGCTAGGTCCTGCTTGCTAGCTTCGGTTTTGGTATCAGGGGTGCGGAACCGCTTCTCCAGATTGTTGATCCTCGCCTCCATATCTAACAGTACGCTACACTTTATGCAACTACCATTGTCCCTAAAGGAGGACGAGGAGTAACTAAACATCTGACACACCGGGCAGGAGAGCGGAGGAGAGGAGAGAGAAGCCATAGGTGCTAAATTTAAGCTAAGCTAAGCTAAGGACAAAAGGAAGTTTAAAGGAGATTACACTGCCTATAAGAGGCGAGATTGCTTTTTACTTAACCTTTGTACGTTTAACTCTACGGTAAAAAATTAAAACAAGTGTTTTCAAGGATAAAATATCAATGACAACAAGTTTGATTAGAGTTAGCAGAACACAGTAGTAGAGCGCTGCAAGCAGCGGTAGAGCGTAAACAGGAAATGATCGATACGTCACCACGTCAGCACGTCACCAGAACGTCAACCTATCCACTTTTCCTTAACCCCCGGAAGTGTTTAAATGGCGGCCATGATAAGAAGCATTCAAATTCTCTTTAAGCTAAGGAAAGGAGGCTCAAGGCTTCCTTTATAACCTCCTTTAGTCTAGGAAACACTGATACATCCTTTACCAAAGGAGACCACATAATGCTGACCCACGGTTAATTGTGGCGACAACATTTAAAGAGACACGCATGTCAGAGCGTTCACGAAAACTCACAAAGACTGAAAAGGGACGCACATCTTTCTTTTCTCCACATTTTCAGCACTTATAAAACCTTTCCACCACTTTTTCCAACATTACAGTATTGTCACTTTTAACCTCTTTTCACCATATTTCAAGCTTATTTTTTCTAATTTAACCACATTCATGATTTGACATGCTCATTGTTTGTTAGTTTAAACTAAGTGTTCCTACTTTTTACATTACATTACCGCAACATAATTTTTTCATGCAGGACTGCAGAACTGTTTCACTCGTGAGACAAAAACAAATTGCTTCTCTAATGATTTCTTCAACAACAAGCCACAAAAGTGATTGAGAAGCAGTAAAGGGCCTCGAGCAGCACAAATCACACATTATAGAGCTGGAGGCTGTGAACAATCTGTTTTTATGTGTCTAATAATCTGCTACACACACACACACACACACACACACACACACACACACACACACACAGTCGTTGCTATGTTAGCTTTGCGTTGTCTTTTTCCTTTTGTTTAAAGCAGATACTGACGACTTTTTTCACAAATTTTTTTGTTCGTTTGTTCGTTTACATGACCATTTAAAATGTGACCTGTATCAGACTCCAGTGTGAACGGTTTCCAAACTGACCCACATTCACATTGTCGCGTTTGTTTCAAAGTTTTTAGTGCAGCGGAGCCGGAGAATGAATGAGCAGGTGGAGGAAAAACCGGGACAAATATTTTGTTTTGGCTTTTTATGGTGTTGTTTTAAACACAGACCATTTATGATAAATAATACACATATTAATGATGTAAATAATAAAGTTGAATTGAACTGAACCTTCAAGCTTTGACTCGAAACCGACAGAACAAAACTGAAACCTACAGGTCCGACAGACGTTAAGTATTTAAACCGACACTTAAAACCTCATACAAATGACATATTTAGTGGTAAGTCTTAACTTACTTTCTTTCTTGTAAAAATATGTCAATTTTAAATCTAAATGTTAAATTTAAATCTAAACAATAAATATGAATGTAAATGTTAAATGAGAAATTTAAATCTAAATATTAATGTGAATGTTAATCTAAATGTTAAATCTAAATTTAAATGTAGATTAGATGTAGCTCTTTCCTCTGAAACGACTTCTTTACCTCAGGCTTAGTTTCACTTATTGTCTTAAAAAAGCTTTTTAAATTCAACTGCCTTTTTCTTTCGTCATTTTCTACTGTCTTCCAAGTTGACAAAGAAACAATTATTGTGTTTAGATGTAGCGTGGGGGCGTGGCCTGACTTTCCCCTCTCTTCCTCACTCATGCTCAGTTTTCACTTTTCAATTTTGTGTTTACAATAAAAATTTCCAGTGATTTTAACTCGATAACAGACGCGGCTATCCAAATATAATACTTCAAAATTTAATTAAGACACCTAAAAGCCGAACAAGGTTCTGGATCAAGTCAAATTTTCAGTTATTTTGTTTATATTTGGAATCCATTTTTTTTTTGTGGGGGGGGCACAACATTAGCCTGAGACCACATTGTGGCCCTCGGGCCACATGTTGACCATGTTTATATCTGTAGTGTATCTGCAGAAATCCAACAATAGAAGCACTTTTATTAACATATACTGTAGGAAGTGTGTGTTTGTGATGTTGTACGTTTAACAAACTGATTGATTATTGGCTGTCACTCACATTGTTGTTGAATGGTGTGCATAGGAACGTATTGATTGGAACGTATTGATTGGACGATTATGGTTCAAGTTGTCTGAGCAGAGAAGCATGAAACGGTGATTGTGTTGGAAGAACATTGACCCGTCTACGACTTCATTAATGTTTCACAGCAACATCATTAACATTCTCTCATTCTTCACCTGGTTTAATCTCACAACTCGTTTAACCTCGAAACTTGTTTAATCTCGAAACTTGTTTAATCTCACAACTCGTTTAATCTCACAACTCGTTTAATCTCACAACTCGTTTAATCTCACAACTCGTTTAATCTCACAATATGTTTAATCTCACAATATGTTTGATCTCACAACTCGTTTAATCTCACAACTCATTTAATCTCAATTCATTTAATCTCAAATTGTTTAATCTCAACTCGTTTAATCTCGCAACTCGTTTAATCTCACAACTAATTTAATCTCACAACTCATTTAATCTCAACTCATTTAATCTCACAACTCGTTTAATCTCAACTCTTTTAATCTCACAATTTGTTTAATCTCAACTCTTTTAATCTCACAATTTGTTTAATCTCAACTCTTTTAATCTCACAACTCCATTTTTTACTTCGAGTCACTTTACCCTTGAGTTTGAACTCTATGGTGTAAACCAGCGATGACATTCCTGTGATCTAATAAATCATGTGATTTAATAAGTCATAATCTAATAAATCCCAAACATAACATCTCAGCTCATTTATTATATTTATTTATTCATTTATTAAGGTCACTATTCCTTCAGTTTAGTATTTGTTCATTTCAGTTGATGAAATGAGTGACTCACTTCATTATCTGAGTGAGTCATTTAAGTCTTTTCAGTCTTTGATGATCAATATCAGTGATGAGGAGCTTTTATCACAGTTTCTTTTTTCTGTGTTATTTTGTATATTTTTCGCTCACTTAATGAGTTTTGTGAGTCGTTCAATGTTTTTTTTTTTTACTTGAATTCTTATTTTCTGTCATTCTTTGTGTTTTTGTCATTTTGCATATTTTTCTCTAACTTTTATGTGTTATCAAAATGAATTAGTGTATAATGGTGTTTTTTTTCTGTTTTGTTTTTGTACGTTATCATTTTGTATATTTTTAACTCACTTTATTGAGTCATTTAATGTCTACTTTTTTTGTCATTTTTGATGCTTTTTGAAGTTTTTTTTGTGTTTTTTTTAAGATTTATTCTTCTATTCTGTTTTTCTGTCATCCTTTGTGTTTTTGTCATTTTAAATGTTTTTCTCTCATTTTTATGTGCTATCGAAACGTTGTCATTTTTAATATTTAATTTTATGTTACTTTTGTCATACATTTTTGTGTTATTTGTAATTTTGTGTGCTTTTTGTTGTTACTTTGTGTGTTTTTGCTTTTTTAAAGGTCCAGTATATTATGCTATTTTTCACTCATCTCCATTTGTTCTAAGAACCCCAACAACATAGTATTTGAGGTTTATTTTCAAACTGAACTTTTTCAACTATGGCTAAAGGAATGTCACTATTGCTAAACCATTATAAAGTAAATTTTTCATACTAGTGCGTAATTCATGGTTTGTTTGTTTTTTTGTATTTTTGCATATTGTTTGATTTTTGGTCATTTTATGTCTACTTTTTTGTGTCATTTTGTGTATTTTTTCCTGTGTGGCTCCAGGACCGACCGTTGCACACCTCTGTGCTTTACAAATAAATGGTTTGAGCGCTGACTGACAATGAGTTCTTTCTACTGATTAATGTTAATGTTTAGATGATCCTCTGAGTGTTTCATTTCTACTGGTTAATGTTAACGTTAATGTTTAGATGATCCTCTGAGCGTTTCATTTCTACTGGTTAATGTTAACGTTAATGTTTAGATGATCCTCTGAGCATTTCATTTCTACTGGTTAATGTTAGCATTAGTGATCAACCTATTCATCGGCTGATTTTTGCATGTTTTACGTGTATCGGCATCGGCCGATGCGCGCTGCTGCATTCCACTTAAATAACAGAGCGGCTGCTCTATGTTATTGCAGACAGAGGCTGCAGAGCCCCTCCCCCCACTAGGAGAACATGAAGGAAGCTCTTCAACCCCAACGGCAAGTTTTAAACATTCAAAGCATCTTTTAACTGTTTAACTTAGCGTTGTTTTGTGGGTCCGCGTGTTGTTGTCGTTGCACTTGTATTTAACGAGCAGCTGGCTGGAGGTTTGGCGTGTGTGTGTTTCTCTCTCTCTCTTTCTCTGTTTCTCACTCAGCGCTGAGAAGAAGTTTTTAACTTTAAGAAGCAGTTTACTACTTGTTTGAATATTTATTCTTGTTAATGTTGATGTAATTTAGAACAGAAACTTGAACAGTTTGTTGCTTAATGCAGATCTGACATCATGTTATTTTCTTCTGTTAATTTATGTTCTGGGGTTGTGTTGGAATGGACTGTTATATATATACATATACTCAATAATTCTGTTAATAAAATATATCTTCAGTCAGGCTAACTTTTGTCAAAGCTATTTTCAGGACAAGGACGAACAGTTGTATTTCATAATCTGTTGTGATATGTCTCACTCTTAGTTTTACTTGTTCTTGTTCTACATCACCTGTTTTTATTATTTGTTAAATGTTTTTTTCTTGGTGTCATTCTACCTCACATTTGTTCATTTCAATAAATGTTTTTTTTTTTTTTTTAAATTCAGACTTGTACCATTTTTATCATCATTGTGTAATTTTTATAATGTAAATTGAGGGAGCAAAAGTAGAATCGGCTCCAAATATCGGCTCAAGAAAATCTGCAGTCTGTATTGGTCGTCGGTTCAGGCTGATGGAAAAAAAAATCGGCATCGGATCTCGACCTAAAAAACCCATATCGGTCAATCCCTAGTTAACGTTTAGATGATCCTCTGAGCGTTACATTTCTACTGGTTAATGTTAACGTTAATGTTTAGATGATCCTCTGAGCGTTACATTTCTACTGGTTAATGTTAACGTTAACGTTTAGATGATCCTCTGAGCGTTACATTTCTACTGGTTTATGTTAACGTTAACGTTAAAATGATCCTCTGAGCGTTACATTTCTACTGATTAATGTTAACGTTAACGTTTAGATGATCCTTTTAGCATTACATTTCTACTGGTTAATGTTAACGTTAACGTTTAGATGATCCTCTGAGCGTTACATTTCTACTGGTTAATGTTAACGTTAACGTTTAGATGATCCTCTGAGCGTTACATTTCTACTGGTTAATGTTAACGTTAACGTTTAGATGATCCTCTGAGCGTTACATTTCTACTGGTTAATGTTAACGTTAACGTTTAGATGATCCTCTGAGCGTTACATTTTTACTGGTTAATGTCAACGTTAACGTTTAGATGATCCTCTGAGCATTACATTTCTACTGGTTAATGTTAACGTTAACGTTTAGATGATCCTCTGAGCGTTACATTTCTACTGGTTAATGTTAACGTTAACATTTAGATGATCCTCTGAGCGTTACATTTCTACTGGTTAATGTTAACGTTAACGTTTAGATGATCCTCTGAGCGTTACATTTCTACTGCCAACAAACTCCTTTTGTTTTTATCCTGAATCCTCAGGGATGTTTTTCCTTCTCCGTAAATCCGTTCTCTTGTCAACTTCTCAACATGAAACCAAATCTGTGCTCCATCGACTCACGCACAGGAAATGAACTCTATCCGTCCTTCTTTTTTTTTTTTTTTTCTTCTACTTGTCTGCACATGCTGTCAAAGGTCAACACCACAAGAAGTGCAATCATTATGAGACAGCAATGCATATTTTGTTATTGATTTATTTTATTGCTTAATTGTGACCATCACCAGCCCTCCCTAAGGAAGGGTAAGAAACACACCGCAGAGCCCGGCTCACAGGGCGCCGTCCTTCTTATATTTGCTGTTTTTCTTCCAACTGAACAAATGCTTTCATCACAGCTATTACGTTTCAGAGGAGTGGAAAGTGAAGTGTTGAGAGAGGCCGCGACGTTGGGGACGCGGCGTCTTCTTCAAAACTGACAACCTCGTGTTGGATTAGACAGGAAGGATGCACACGTCCACACTAGGATGGACTTCCTGTCTGAAGAAAAGTGTGGGAACAACGCTGAGAATGACGTCTTCATTGACCTTTAAAAAGATCTTCTAAAGCAGACCTGTGTTGTACGTGTGAAAGCGACTGGAATAATGAATAATGGAAGCTTGACTAATTCCCAATAGGATAAAAGGCGTAATTAAGACAAGTGTTGAATTGGTTGAGTAGTCGTTTCGTTTTGTTACATTTTTTATATTCTCTCATTTTGTGTGTTTTTGTTGTTTTGTGTGTTTGTTTATTGTGTTAATGTTAATGTTGTTGTTAATTATCTGTCATTTTGTGTTTCTGTCATCCTTTTGTGCATTTTTTCTGTCATATTGTGAATTTCTGCTGTGCACTTGTGTATTCCTTATTTTTGTGATTTTTTTTTTTTTGTTGTCTTTTTAAGGAGTTTTTTTTTTCACTTTGGGTTTTTGTTGAGATTTTGTGTATTTGTTCTTTCAGTTAGTGTGTATTTGTGTAGTCATTTTGTGTGGGCTTCTTTCATCTTGTGTATTTTTAAGTCCTTTTATGTATTTCTGTTCATTTGTGTATTTTTATTTAATTTTGTGAAATTGTGTTGTCCATTGTTGTCATTTTGTGTATTTGTGTGGGGGTTCGATTTTCGTTCAAAAAGAAGAACCACGACCATCCATATGGCAAGTCGACTTTCATTTATTTTTCCAAAAATGGTGCCGGTGCTTAATATTTACAGTGGAACACAAATATTTACATCAAGAGAAAAAAAAACCCAACCTGGTCCCAGCTCTACTTCCAGCTGAGAGGCTTTCAGAAATGTTCAGGTACATTGCTCCACATGCACCTCCAGAGAAAGACTGCCTTCTATGCAGCTTCCTACACTGCTTTTAACAGGTTAGCCCCTCCCATGGGTGTGGTTTAAATTAAACCAAAAACAATTATTAAGGAATACAAACAAAAACAATATTCACATCCTTTTCAAATGATAACCGATTTTCTAATAAACAAATGCATTTTTTAAATCACATCCTAAATTAATCCCCATATAAATGTAAAAACAATTAAGACAAAATAACCCCTGATCACATGATCTCCCACCCTGCGCTACTGCCTTACATAATCCCTTAGTTAACTCCGCCCCGTTTTGTCCGTCAGCTGCTCAGAGACGTCATGTGACCGGTAAGAGTTTCCGTGTGTGTGTGTGTGAGAATGTGTGAATGTTTGTGCAGCAGGTGAAGCCTAGAACAGTCAAGTGTTCACCCCTTTGTGTATTTTTTTTCATATTGTGCATTTGTAATGTCAAAATCAACATTTTAATAATAATAATGCATCAGTTTTATATAGCGCTTTATCATAGACACTCAAAGTCGCTTTACAGAATTAAGGCATTATTCTTTCACTCCACACTTAGTGGTGGTAAGCTACTCTTGTATCCACAGACTGATGGAAGCGAGGCTGCCATAGTGCGCCATCGGCCCCTCCGACCACCACCAACACTCACTCACAAACTACATTCATACTAGGCAATGTAGGTGAAGTGCCTTGCCCAAGGACACAATGACAGATACCACTGGGGTGACTGTCACCTCACTGTGGCACCTGGAATTCTCAGTGGTCTCCCATCCAACTACTAACCAGACCCAGACCTGCTTAGCTTCAGAGATCTAACGGGATCGGGCAATGACAGGCTGGTATGGCCACAATAGTATTTTGTGTGTGTGTGTGTGTGTGTGTGTGCGTGTGTGCGTGTGTGCGTGCGTGCGTGCGTGCGTGCGTGCGTGCGTGTGTATTTCTCTTGTCCATTTGTGTATTCTTCACACAAAGTGAGAGGAAAATGACAAAAATAACACATAAAACAGCACCATAATATACAGAATGACTCCGAGATTTGTTATTTTTATTGTTCCATTTCATCATTTTAAGTTTCTCCCGTATTCGTTTTCCTGTGTTTTGATTCCCCGAAATCCACAACGTTCTACGATAATTATGCTCGTAGGTCACGCTGGATCGCGTCATCAGCAGAAATGAATAACGTGCATTTTTCATCAAAAAGGAAATTTACTTTGATCACCTGACTCTTAATTACTACGCGGAAGTCAAGGAAACATCAAAGCGATTAGCAGATGCCTCTGAAAAAGACTGGCAGTTGACAATTGAAACATGTCAGGAGATCAAAGTAAGTTTCCTGACGAACAGTTCTCTGAATAAATTAAACCTTAACATATTGTTCAAAAATGACTTTCTGTAAATATTAATTATGTTAACATTTATTTTTTTCTCTTTCCCTGATGAGTCACCATCATTGAATCTTTTTTTTACATTTCTGTTTTCTAAAACCTATTTTCTTGGTGGTCTCCTGTGTGAAGCGTCTCATTCCTTTGTTACCTGTAGCTCACCTGTCTCCTGGCAACGTCTCGCCCGTCTTTTCTCCTTTCGGGTGTTTTTTTTTTTTTAATGCGTTCCCAGTTGATCTCATTAAAAACGCGTTCCCACCGTTGGTCGGGTTAGAATAAAAGCTCACGAGGCTGGATAACAATGCTGGTGCATTAATAAATATCTTCACCGCATCATCGCTCTGTCATTTTCAGACATTTGGTCTCATCTGATAACGTGCACTCCTCCCTCTGGGAGGCAACATGTCAAACTAAACACGACTCAGACGCTTCTTTTTCATTCTTTCTGACAAAAAACACGAGAGGGATGCGATGGCGTTGGCGTTGTATAAAGTGTTGGATAGGATTGAAGTGTTTCTAACGCACGGGCAGTGACTGTACTTTACTTCATCTGATCAGAATGTAGAGCAGGGTTCACTCAAGGTTCCCCACATGGAAACATTCACAGTTTAAGCCTTAGTTTAAAGGTTTAAACAAGGTAAACAGAACTTTATTCACATGATCAACATTCATGTCAGAGTTTAGATTAAAGGAAACAACAATAGTTTTAGCTACATTTTATCTGCTTTTTTCTATTTAGTGTAATTTTGTCAACTAGTGTTTTTGTCGTCATCCTTTGTGTCTTTGGCGTCACTTTGTGTATCTTGAGTTATTGTGTATTTTTGTGTTTTTCTGCATTTTATTGTATTTTTTGTGTATTTTTGTGTGTCTCTGGAGTCACTGTGTATTGTCCTTGTCAATTTGTGTGTTTTTTTAAAATAATATGTATATTTATAGTCTTGTGTACTCATGTGTCTCGAGTAATGTTGTTTATTTTTGTTGCTATTTGGTGTTAGTGTGAAGAAAATAGATTAAATAGTAAATACGTCTGCAGAAAGCCTGAGTTTACAAACCTTAAAGAGCCGCTATCAACATGTGGGTCGGGGCCCAAAGTTGGGTCGTTGACTTTCTCTTATTGTGACCTTTTACATCTTTGAGAGCAGAAGTCAAATTTTACAAAGTAATGATACACTTATTGCACTTTTTGGTGTTTTAATAGTGCAACAGTTCCATTTTTCACCTCCAGCCCAATCCATTTCTATAATTCATTGCTCAGGGGAGTTGTTAAACCTGCAAAGCTGTGATTCTATGAGCGCTGGCATCTGGAAACAGTGTTTCACTCTTTATCCAAACCATTCAACACAAACCATTTCGAGCCGTTAAGCTTCATCTGCTTTTGTGTTTCCTCGTTTAAATTCACATGAAATCCAATTGCAGCCTTTAAATCCCTATGAATCATCTTCTCCGCAGCGTTAATGAGCACGAGCTCACACACTAAATCATCTCTGTGAGGGAAAATGGCTCAGTGAGAACCTGCAATGCAACACCTTCACGACTGCAGCACACACACTGTGTGCGCGTGTGTGTGTGCGTGTGAGAAGGTCATCCTTTAGAATGTAGCTAGACGTTGAACGCCATCACCGAGCTGCTCGCTTTCAGTGAAGCCTGAAGGACACACACACACACGCACACACACACGCGCGCGCTGCCTCTTTAGGAATGGAGAGTTTGACCTTTATCAGATGGGAGCGCTAACACGTTAATAGTCCTGTCCACGCTCCAATTAGAGGAGGTGGAGCAGCTGGAGGGATTTAAAGGAAGATTCATGAGAAAAAAAACAGGGAATGAATAACACAACTGTGTGTGTGCGTGTGTGCGTGCGTGCGTGTGTGCGTGCGTCGACATGTGCAGGACAGCAGCTCTCCAGGACCAGGCCTTTTTATTGTAAAAATCAACAGGTATTTAGTAAGAAGTATGTATATACATATATATATATATATACAAGTCCTGTACAAAATTACAGCACAATTTATTTTTCCTTCATTTCCAGGAATAAGTTGTGAGTTGGTGCAGGGCTTCTCAACCTTGGTGTTGCGAGACACTCAGAGGAGGTTACCAGATGCCTTCAAGACACTAAGAATATTTATTTTTTGAACTGTTTGAGCCCATTTTTGCTTATTTTTACTCTTTTTCTAACCTGGCAAGAGCCAGATTGATGTGTAGCCCCGCCCTCTAACTCCAGTTGTCCACATGGATCTGGGTCTGTGTCTGGTGAACCAGGGAGGGACATGAATAGAATGCTTGAAGCTGATTGGGCAAAGCGCCTGTCCACCATGATTTGGTAACAAATGATGATGTCGTCATCAGCATTTGACGCTGCTACAACAACAACTTTTCTTTGGGATAGTAATGCTACCATCATTGTCGCTGAGTGACTTTTGCCGTTTTTGCAACACGAGTATTTGAGTTAAGGGCACGATATGCTAATAGCGGTAGCCTAGCTAGTTCTTCTCCCCGCAACTGCGCATGCGCCAGTTTTGCTTTGGCGCTTCTGCCTTCATCACACCCGGATGTCCCGCCCTAAACCACAACACTGACTCATGATTGGTTCTAACCATTTAGGTTTGAATTCAAAAGGCAAAGGCGGGAACAGTACAAGATGGATTCTCCTGGTGTTTGTGAACACCAGAATTCACCAAGCGTGATTACCCTGTGTCTGTCTGTCTGTCTGTCTGTCTGTCTGTCTGTCTGTCTGTCTGTCTGTCAGGAAATGTTGATAAGGGACAAGGAACATGTGATTACATTTTAATGAAGTTCTGGATTACCAAAAATGAGAAAATACCAAAAAAAAGGAAATCAGGAGCTGCTCCTTTAAGTGCGGTGGCTTATGGGTAATGTAGTAATAGTAGTTGGGAAGTGTATAGTGGCGGAGGTCTGGGTGCTCTAATTCAGTGTTTCCCATCCTTTTCTGTCTCATGTACCCCCCGATCCCTCTCTTCAGATGAGGAAAACCCCTTCATCACTCCAATTTAGTCACCTTTCTTGTATTATTTATATGTTGTTAATATGTTCACCTCTGAAATCTTCTACAGCTTGAAAATGTCAACCTGTGTGTTTAACACACACTAAATATCAGTTTTGTGCATTACCATTATTGTATATCAGAGAATATATTGACCTCAATTTTTAGTAATGTGCACAACAATTTAGTAGGACATTAAGGCTACAATATTGTTTATTCCATTAATGCCGTTTATTGTCAATGGGTGGAAAAGATGTTGGATGAGCATGTACAGTGTCTGAAATAGGCTTAAAAATGACTCAGCATGTTGAAAATAGATTCATCAATGTTTCCAAGTACCCCCTGCAATGTGTTCAAGTACCCCTAGGGGTACACGTACCCCTGGTTGGGAACCACTGCTCTAATTTAACCTATTTTCATCTCTTTTTTTTCTTTCTCATATTTTTGCTCCTTTTAATGCATTTTTGCTACATTAAACTTCATCACATTTCAATGCTTTTTCTGCACATTTTTATTCCACTTTCAAGACATTTTTAGCACTTTTAAACCCTTACCACCAATTTTCCACCTAATGTCTCATATATTGACCTATTATTGTCACTTTTAACCTCTTTTCACCATATTTCATGCTTATTTTGGCCAATTTAACCACATTACCATTTGGCCATTATTTACCAGTTTAAGCTGAATGTTCCTACTTTTTAAATTACATTAGCCAACTCCGCCTCCGCCCGTTTCTGCCACTTTTTTTTATTAGAAACATAGAAATGACAATTACTCTGATATCACAACCAAAAATAAACATTGATATTTATACTTCCAAAAACATTTGTGAGCAAATTGCCCTTCAACATTATCTGAGACTATTTAAAGAAACATGTTAATTATAGTGCATGATTATAAAACATTCTAAAAGAATAAATAAAAATAAAATAGATATAGAAATACACAAGAATAAATGGGTAAAAATGAATTAAAGGACATGCATTACAATAATCGAAAAAACCAAACAAACAAACAAAAGGATATTAGCATCATTCAAAACATAAATAAATAAGGGGATTGCAATAAGTTGTATTCAGGAACAAGCCAACAAAAATCCAGTGTTGACCTTTTTCATCCTTTTTAATAACAAAGGATGTATGCCAATGTATAATTCATGTACAGTATATACAATTTAGTCAATTCTGCCATGTTTAAGCCAATATTGACACTTTAGACCCTTTTTACAAATTTTTCTGATTGTTTTTACCCGCTCTAATTTGCAACTTTTAACCATTTTTTTGGTTTTTTTTAAATCCCATTTCACCACCTTTTCCACTTTTTTTTGGTCATTTTTATTTTTATTAGTGATTAAAACAGGCATTACCATCTTTAAGATGACAATAATAATAATAAACATTCCTGGATAACAGTGGATATTATTCAGATGAATAAATAAATGTGGTTATCACAGATTCATAGAACAATGGACCATCATTTTACTGACTTTATGGATGGACCCCAAAAATCTGTCCCCTTTATTCCTCCTTATAGATGGTCCTGTCTCCACATGACTGTTCTTCAATGTTCATGTCTGTGTTCAACCACCTTCAGCTACAGTGGGGGTCCCCGCTCTCTGGAACCTTTATTTTGGGGGTCGTGGGCTGAAAAGGCGACATAGAGAAGAAATGAGTTGTGATGAACATTTGGACTGAAGTGTGTGTGTGTGTGTGTGTGTGTGTGTGTGTGTGTGTGTGTGTGTGTGTGTGTGTGTGTGTGTGTGTGTGTGTGTGTGTGTGTGTGTGTGTGTGTGTGTGTGTGTGTGTGTGTGTGTGTGTGTGTGTGTGTGTGTGTGTGTGTGTGTGTGTGTGTGCGTGCGTGCGTGTGTGTGAGCGGAGGGTCGCGCCCCTGTTTCAGAGAGCAGAATGCACTCAGAGCTGATGTGATATGAGACATGGCCCGTTATGGAACCCTGGCTGATTGAATGGGAACAGGGAGTGATTGCTCTTTTCTTTCTCCTGCTGCCGCACGTTAATAACTTTTCACACAGTTTCAACGTGAACCGAGCCACAGCAGAGAGAAGATAGAAGACGGGCCTTAATTATATGTTAGCAACCACGCTAGCTAATGTGAGCTACATGTTCCTGTGGAGTGGAACTCTTTACACAAATGACTGCTTCTTTTCCCAGTGTTTTTCAACCTTGAGGTTTCCCTGAAATTTCTAGTAATTTATAATGATGAAAAAATACTGATTAAAAATGTGTTTTTAAAATGTTTTATTATTCTTTCTCAAATTGCAACGTCACACACAAAACATTCCTAAATAACTGTATTCTATACTTTCACTTTCTTAAATATAAATCTAGTTATAATAAAATACATCTTGTCATTTTGTGCTCTAATCTTGGCAACAACAAACATCTATCTATAAAAGCAAGAAAGTTGTGTGTGCGTGTTCGTCTGCGTGCGTGCGTGCGTGTGGAGTGAATATCTCCCCGGCACGGTGTCTGTTCGACCTGAAACTTTGTCAACGGCTTCCAAATACCACAAGTGTGTGCATCCGTTATTTTGGAGCACTTTGGTGTTGCAAAACCTTCATTTTAATTCTAAGATTTACAGCCCTCTCGGTATTGGGCGCGCTACTTCCGGTTCCGGGTCATGACGTCACTGTGTCGCAGTTTGTTTGGGTTTAAAAATGTAATATTAAAAACATTTTTTTACTGCTAAAAGTTATTTAACTTAATATTTTATGGTAATTTAGAATTATTTGCGTGATCTCAAACTTCCTTTAAATCGCGGGTCACGGACTCCACTTCCTCCTCCATCTCCATCGCTGTGTCATGCTATCGTTAGCTTCTCAAACACGGAGCTCTCTGAATAGATCATTTGAAACCATCAGCCACTGGTGAGTCTTTTACAGACAAGTTTCCCATTGTTTAAAGTTTAAACAGCGATTCTCAACTGGTGGGTCGGGACCCAAAAGTGGGTCGCGGACCTGTAATGGGTGGGTCGCGGACAGCTGGTCAAAAATAAATACTTAATGTCTCTCATGTTGGACTTGTCTTTTATTTTGAAAGGAACTTGTATTTTGACGTGAATGTTGCGCAGGAAAATATATAGATTTATGTTTAAAAAAATATTACATGTTTGTTTTTGAAATACTAAATATTGGTTGGTTGAAAAAAAAAAAGTTCTAAAAAAAAGGTGGGTCGCAAAATGTGGGTCCCAGGGTGAGACCAGTTGAGAACCCCTGGTTTAAACCATATAACTGTCCGTGTAATTGCTCACTAACGCATTTCAGAGACCTGTGACGGAGTATGTGCATGTGCGTGGCCGATGTGCGTGCGTATACAGAAAGATACATAATGACTCCAAAAAACATACATTACAGAATAATACACCAAACGAAAAAAATATAAAAATGAGTAAAAAATCCAAACATATTTATCATGTTCATGTCCCATAGAATTAAACCAGGGAAATCACACGCTATTTTACTTTGCACCCACAGATACATCCCTTTATAACACTACAGCGTACATACAGAGTATGTACACCTCTTTGTACATCCAACCTTCAAACACATACTGATTTGGCCATAATTGACAGCTCTACTTAAGCTCCTCCCACTACACGACTACATACTTTCAACGGGCACTGTCAAAAAGTCTCTGGAGATGCCAAAAATGTTACAATGGGATCACGACCAAACAAAGGTTGGGAACCACTGATGTAATGTCATACAATGTAGCCCTACAGTAAAATGTGTCTCTGAATTGTACCTAATCTGTTGAGGAATATAATATTAATAATAATAATAATAATAATCTAAAGAATGCAAATCAGTAAAGTGATGTAGCTCTCGTCATCTTTGCGTTTTGTTTCTCTGTCACCACTAGAGGGTGGTCTTACATCGATTAATGTGTAATTTGTGACAATGCATAGAGGCTCCTGACTACTGGTCTATTTATTTTCTAGTTTCCAATACATTTTTTTATTCATGTACCCCCTATGACAATTTGCGTACCCCACTTTGGGGACCTAGGCAATGTGGGGAAAACAAGAAGAACAGCAGTTGAAGTCAAGAAAAGATGGATATATTCGTTTTCATGTATTCGTTTCAGGAATGCTGACTCAGCAGAGATTCTTTCTTCTGTCTATTTTTCATTATTAGTTGTAGTCATCTTTTTCATTCATGTTGTGTATTTTTGTCTTGTTTTTGTGTAACTTTCTCTCATTTTGTGTTTTTGTTGTTTTGTTATTTCGGAACATTTTGTTATGATTTTGTGTTTTTGGAGTCGATTTGTTTATTCTTCTGTCATGTTGTTAATTTTTGTTGTTTTTTTGTATGTTTTTCAATGTTTTTGTGTTTCTCAGTGGATTCGTTTTGTTGTATTTTTGTACTTGTTTTGTGTGTTTTTGGAGCAATGTTTTTTTCTTTGATTTGAGCTCTTCTTACTACTATTATTTAAAGATGCTGGAGGTATTTTTTTTTTTTAATCAGATAAAGATAAAGTGTCTGCCTAATCGATCAATAAATCAAGTATCAATCGCTCACAGAAAAAGATTGAAACTTTGTATTGATCTCCACTGTAAACACTTGAATAACACATGAATAAAATAGTTTTTCTTCATTTCTTGTGTTTTCACTGAAAGTTGTAACAAAACAATGGAGGATGTTCATTAAATCTTTTCATGTCAACCTTTTACATCTTTTTTTCTGGTGAATAATCTTCGATGTATTGATCTGTGAGGCCTGTACTATGTTTTTATGATTAAAGCGTAGCAGCTAACGTGCTAAATGCTGGAGATTGCTGGTGGTGTTTTGCCTGTTTGACACGGTCGAGTAGATCAAACTTTTAGGAAATCAGGCTCTCTGTGTTGTTGTTGGACATGAGTTGTTTTATGTCACTGCCTGAGTCGTGACACACAGTGTTAGTATTTACAGCGTTTTATTTTCTATCCAAAGGTGAAAAATACTCTTTTGTCGCAATCCTGTTCAAATCTAAACCCTGTCATTGTGAAATAGGAGTGTATAGTGAACGCTCTTCCTCCCACTTACATAATGAATGCGACCAGTGATGAAGGCGAGCACGTCGTGTGGAGAGGGAAAACAGAGGAGACGGCTGAAAAAACAAGAGCGATGTGGAGCGATTAAAGGAGGAGAATCAAGAGAATAGATGTGGAGCGTCCACCATGAGGTCAGCAGCTCTAACGCTAACTCATTATGATGCACTTCATCTCAAACGTGTCGAAGGAAAAGCATGTGAATGTGTGACTCCTTTAAATCCACCGTCGCGTTGGAGGAAGCCTCCAGGTGAGGGAACATCAAAGTCAAAGGACAAAAAGAAAAGGCACATGGAATCACCAGGAGACGTGTGGAGCTTTAGCGTCTTTGAACACAACACAGAACACAATTAGAGCAGATGATGGAAACACAGTCATTACAGCTGCTTCTCACTCTAAAGAGTCCAATAATTATGGCTGTCCACTGCGCAATGTCTAGATATCTTACGCATTTTCTATATATTAAAGGGATCCTCCACTGTTTTTACAAATCTGGCCTTTTTTTTGCACCATATTAGTTTTATTACCTTTTAAAAATAGGACTACTTTACAGTTTTAGAGCCTGTGTTCCTCCATCTTGAAATCATGTGATTGATGATGTCACTAGGCCCCACTGCCTGTAAACATCCCATTGTTTTCTATTGGAGTGAAACATTCAGATTGATTTTTATATCATTTAGCAGCTTCTTTAGATCATTTAGCAGCTTTTTCAGTCAAAATGACAACTTGTGCTGCTTTTAGTTGCTCTAAATAATCAGGAAAAGCTAAAGATGTCGATGTAAACTTCTTTTGTTTACAGAAAGAGGATAAAAACAGTTGTGACTGTTGAAGGACTCCCACCCAAAAAGACTTCTATTCTCAAAGTATGTCTGCAATTTACTCGCTAACTTCAGCCACTAGAGCGTGTCAGCGCACTGTTTAAGGGAGACTAAAGGTCTTTTAGGAGAGCTCTTCTTCTCTGCTTATATGAAGCTGCAGATACGGAACTGTTGCCCGCTGCAATCACAGATTGTTTTGGGTTTGAGAAGTCGCACAGCCCCATTTGCCCCGATTGTGGAGTGAAGCATTCAGCCTGATTTTTAGATCATTTAGCAGCTTTTCAGTCAAAATGACAACTTGTGCTGCTTTTGGTTGCTCTAAAAAAATCAGGAAAATTTCAAGATGTCAATTTAAACCTTTTTTGTTTACAGAAAGAGGATACAATCAGTTGTGACCAGAAAAAAAATCTGTGATCACAGGGAGGCGACTGTTCCAACTTTGGTAATAGACAATGAAGCAGAGAAGAAGAGCTCTTTCACGCTCTGGTGGCTGAAGTTGGCGAGTAAATCATGGGCTGTTGAAGGCAAGGCAAATTTATTTGTATAGCGCATTTCATACTCAAGGCAACTCAATGTGCTTTACATGATAAAACATTCAATTGTTTAAAATCAATAAGAACATTTAAAAACATCAGTAAAATCAATTAAAAGTCATCAGTAAAATCATCAACAAACATTACATCATCAACATGACCATAAATCTCTCTCAATCATATGCAGTAGAGAAAAAAAGTGCCTTTAACTTTGATTTAAAAATGTTCACATGTGATGCTGACTTCAGCTCTGCTGCAGTTTGTTCCACTTCTTTGCAGCATAACAACTAAACACAGCATCACCATGTTTACTGTGAGCTCTGGGCTCCACTACCTGACCTGTGTCCATAGATCTGAGAGACCTGCTGGGTTCATACCTGACTAACATCTCACTGATGTATTCTGGACCAAACCCATTCACAGATTTATAACCAGCAGCAGAACTTTACAGTCTCCTCTGAGGCTGACTGGGAGCCAGTGTAAAAACTTTAAAACTGGACTAATGTGTTCTGACCTCTTTGTTCTGGTTCAGACCTGAGCTGCAGCGTTCTGAACCAGCTGTAGATGTTTGATGAAGACCATTACAATAGTCCAGTCTGCTGGAGATAAAAGCATGGACCAGTTTCTCCTGATCTTTCTGAGTCATTAAACCTTTCACTCTGGAGATGTTCTTTAGGTGGTAGAAGATGTTTTTGTGATAGATTTGATCTGATGAATGTCAGATCTGAGTCAATCAGAACACCAAGGTTTTTGACTTGGTCTTTATCTTTTAAAGATCCAGACTCAGATACTTGCTGACAGCAGTCCTCTTTTCCTTGTTACCAAAGACAATCACCTCCATCTTCTAAGCAGTCACACAACACCTCAATGGGACCATAGTCATCTGGGTTCAGTGATAGATATAGTTGTGTGTCATCTGCGTAGCTCTGATAATCAACCTTACAGTTCTGTAAAATGTGTCCTAAAGGAAGCATGTAAATATTAAACAGAAGAGGTCCAAGAACAGATCCCTGAGGAACCCCACAGGACATTGGTAATCTGTCAGATTCAAAGTTTCCAATGCTTACAAAATAACTTTGATCCTCCAAGTAGGACTTAAACCATTGCATTACTTTTCCATTTAGTCCAACCCATGTTTACAATCTGTGCAACAAAATTGTATGATCTACAGTGTTAAATGCAGCACTTAGATCCAACAGAATGAGAACAGATACTTTTCCTGAATCAGTGTTCAACCTTATGTTATTGATCACTTTGATCAGATCAGTTTCAGTGCTGTGATGAGAATGAAAACCTGACTGAAATGTATCAAATATTTTTGTTGACTGTTAAGAATTGACTCAGTTGGTTAAAAAAAAAAAAAGAAGACAGAAACCCTGAGAATAGAAGTCCTTTTGGGTGGGAGTCCTTTACTCGCTAACTTCAACCATCAGAGTGTGTCAGCGCACTGTTTGAGGGAGAGTAAAGGTCTTCTTCTTCTTTCTTGGTTATTGGCGTGTTGAATATGTGCATATCACCACCTACTGTACTGGAGTGTGGAAACTCCCATTCAGTGGGATTACATATTCAGAAAGCTGAAAAAGTAAAGGTGAAGGTAAAGATCCCTTAGGAGAGCTTGTATTGTAGTCTGTGCATTAATATTATGGGTATACTGGGAACTTGTGAAATTATAAAGGTTCAGCGCTGTTTGGAGTGCAAAAAAAAAGCAGTTAACAGCGTTATTATTTTTTATGTGCTTTATTTTTTTATAATGAATTAATTGCAATTAACGCGTTAAAGTCTGGTTCTTTGCATTTACTTTGGGGGAGGGGCCTACAAAATGAGTCTGAGGACAGCATATGGCCTCTGGGCCACCACTTGCCCATTTCTACAATGGAACCCACCTCTTCAGCCCCACCGGACCCGCCCGTGGGGGCACCTCCAAAACAACACCACAAAATCAGAAAATCCACAGCAAAAAAAGTCAGCAATGATGACAAATTGTGTCTTACCGCTGTTGTTTATTTTTATCAAAATTTGCTTCAGTATTCATAAAACTATATATATATTTTGATATATCTAAATCGTGTAGTCAGACAGATACCAACATTACAGACATCTGAGCACTTTTCAGCCAAGAAATCCCTACATTGAGCGCTTAGTGCTAGTGTGTAAAATTGCTGGTCCCTCCTTTACCCAGCTCTGATTGGCCAGGGCTAAAGTCCGGCCCCGGTGGCTGCATCCGAATATTCCCTCCTATCTCCTTTCCTATCCTCTTTTCCATAACCCCGTGGATGACGTCACAGAGTTATGGAAAAGGTGTTTGGAGAGGAGTTAGGAAACGGCCATAACGTTAGTGACAGTCAGATGCACTTCCACTAGGTGACGTAATAATCTGACGGCCGCAAAGGTTAGTGACGTCTGCCGTGGTGAAAAAAATAAAAATTTCCGAAAATGGACTAAAAGCGCATTTATTATACTTTCGCCTGATATAATCTCAAATACGGTATTACAGGGTTTGAATGTAAATCAAAGGAAAAGAGGCTACGAGGAACTAAAGGGAAACTAAAAGAACGTCACATTGAGGATGGTTGCTCACACTCACAAATATGAATTATGTTAAATAAAACATAATGTGGCTAAACATGTCTCTGTTTCCATGAACGCTCTGATTTGCGTGTCCCTTTAAATGTTGTCACCGCAAGGAATTGTGGGTCAGCATTATGTGGTCTCCTTTGGTAAAGGATGCATCAGTGTTTCCTATAGGCTAAAGGAGATTATAAAGGAAACATCGAGCCTCCTTCCCTCAGCTTAAAGAGAATTGGAATGCTTTTTATCATGGACACCACTGAAACACTTCCGCGGGTGAAGGAACAGTGGATAGGAAAGGAGATAGGAGGGACTATTCGGATGCAGCCATAGTGTTTGATATCACCAATTTCTACAGGCCCTGAGCTTTACAATGCAGTGTCAAACATTCTGATTGGTCAAAGCATTGCTGAATAACACCCATACGTAACAGCATCAAAAAGTGGATCCAAAAAAAGCATTACGCATGGCACCGCAGAGACCTGAATAAAAATGAAAATGTTTATTTCAAGCCAAATTGCAACACCTAGTGGTCAAACATGAGACTAACAATGATCGGAATCGATTTGACTGACATGTTACAGTTGCAAACTTGTGGAAAACTTTGGCACAGTTGTGGTAAAGTGGGCTTTCGCCTGAACTTTTTTGTACAAAAACGTGCATCGTTGTCATAATATTTATTATTATCACCAAATTTGCTGCAGCTGATGTCAATACATTATCTCAATTATTTCTGCATTTATAGCCTTCCCTAATGACATTTGGCTTTATATTTGATGTAAATCTCTGTTTTTTTGGGGTGGACTACATATTTCTGTATTCAAAACACAATTTATTTTCACTAGTATCATATATTTCCAAAATTTTACATCATCTGTAACCACTAAGGGTCCGACTTCAATCTAAACAAAAAGCCATGTTGGTCATGTAGAAGATTAGAAAAACATTTTTTGTTATGGGAATGTAATTTTTGGTGAAAAGTGGAGTGGCTGGGCCTTAAGAGGTTTCTGCATGTCTGATAGCCTGAGCCTAAGCATATAGATAGTTGTAATGCACACTATGCAGAGGCTAAATCCTCTCATGGTCCATGTGACATCATGTGACATGTGTCAGTGGCGTCTCCTTCCTGGAAGTGTGGGAGCCTCTGCATCGATCGGCTGCTCCTCCTGATGAAGTCGTCCCTCAGTAATGGGTTAGGGTAATTGTTGTTTAATGGTTTGTGTGTTGATGGCGGTCTCCGTGGAGATGCTGTCCTCAAACACAGATGCATTATGGTCCTGCAGGAGCGCCACAGACTCGTGATTGCATTGATTTTGTTCTCCCGTCTCCGCTGACGTTCCTAATTGAATATCAGACGGTTTTATGATGCACTCGGATCGTATCTGTGTCTGCGTCTCTACGGAGTTCGTCAGGTCACAGTGACTTTAATCTCCTGGTTCCACCATGGCTGCCGTATGGCGGCTCTCTGTTTATAGGCCAGCAAACGCACGGCTGTGGCTCCCCACGAGACACCAACCCCGTTAAGAATTCATCAGTAGCAAGATGGTGCTTTAATCAAGTCTGTGTGATGTAGCAGATGCAGATCGAAGCTCTGACGGAGGCTGAGAAGTAGTAGTAGTGAGCAAATACGGTCAAGCTTTTTCACAGTCTTTAATCATTGTAGACGTCACAAACAAAGCTGCAGAATCCTGCATGTAGGACATTGTAAAATCCACCTCTGTGAAGCGATGCTAACGCTAAAAAATATAAAAATGGCAACAAGACGTAACAATAAATCAAAGCATTACCTTCACTCTGGGAAAGTCAGAAGATCAGTTGATGGCAACATGTGGCTCGTGGGCCAAATGTGGCCCTCAATCTGATTTTGTGCGGCCCCCAGCATAAATGCACACAATGACTCCAAAAGCACACAAACTGAAAGTAAAAAAAATATGTTAAACAGCAGCAAAAATATGAAAAAACTTCTCAAAATGACACAAACTGACTCCAAATACACACAAAATGACTCCAAAAAAAACTCTAATATACAACATAACTATGCAAATGACTCCAAAAACAACATGGTAAAGACAGTCAACAACAAAAATATGCACAAGATATTAAGAAAAACACATAAAAAGTACAAAATACACTAATGAATTACAAACAATTACACTAAATGAATCCAAAACCACAACTAACATCAAAAACAACAAAATTATGCAAACAAACAAACAAAATACACAAATTTACCAAACACACACACACACATAGAAGGAAGTGAGTGTTGGTAAAATGTTCAAAGACGTGACCGTGGGCTCATATTGCCGAAGGTCAAAGGTCGTCCTACACTTGAGTCGTTCCCAGTGAAATAAACGATGTGAGTTCAGAGGAGGAGCAGTGACGTAGTTTACTGTTGCATTCAAACAAAGCAGATGTTCCACAGATGAATCTCAGATGATTCTTTTACCCTTTCAAGCCTTTGTCACGTAAAAGAACCAGAACTTATTAAAGGGAATCGAGTCATTTCAACTTTAAAAGTGTTTGTAGAAAGATTGAGAGCAACACAAGTGTTGGTTTTAGACGTGTTTACGTCTGAAGGAGGAAAAAATCCAAACTAACAAATAATGAGTTACAACCAGAAAACTGAGCATCGAAAAAAAATTATAGACAAGGTCTTCCTTTCAACAAGATAATTGCTACAGACGTATGGAGAATAGATCTGTTCCTGTCATTGTTAGTCATATGAAAGATAGATCTGTTCCTGTTATTTGTTACATATGTATGGAGAATAGATATGTTCCTGTCGTTTGCTAAAGACGTATAAATAATAGATCTGCACATGTCCTTATTTAGACATATGAACGATAGATCTGTTCCTATCATTGTTAGTCATATGAAAGATAGATCTGTTCCTGTTATTTGTTACAGATGTATGAAGAATAGATATGTTCCTGTCGTTTGCTAAAGACATAAATAATAGATCTGTGCATGTCCTTTGTTAGACATATGGAAGATAGATCTGTTCTGTCTATTATTATCGACATATACAAAATAGATTTGCACCTGTCCTTTGTTAGACATATAAAGATAGATATGCTCCTGTCATTTGTTATAGAGGTATGAAAGATTGATCTGTTCCTGTCCTTTGTCAGACATATTAAAAACAAATTTATTCTTGTCCTTGGCTATAGATGTAGGTTTAATAGATTTTTTCTTGTCTCTAGCTGTTATTTTCCTTTGTTACAGACATAGATTCGAATGAATCTATCTGTTACTGCCGAAGTGAATTGACAAATTGTGCAAACCGGACACCTCAGTCTTTTCTGTGTTGTGTTTGCATGTTCTCCCTGTGCTTTTTAACATAATAACACAGACATGTAAAAGTCAAGATCAGCTCTTGCATCCTGAGCTACTTTTCCAGCGTGTTGCTCCTCAGCTTCTTTTCTGTCGCGCGGCCAAAGCACAGAACGTTCCTTTGTTCTCCGCTACCAGAGCCGCTCAGGGATTACAGCAGAAGATTTAAACACACTTGATCTCAACCTCAGCTCCACACCGGCTTTGAAGTAGAGTTTGGCAGACGTCTGAAAGTCCTGAGTTTGTTTCTCCGTCTTCCACTGACTCAGATGGTTTACACAGGCTGAAGGAAAGACTTCAACACTCCACCAAATAAAAAGGGTTACTTTCATTTTCCTGACCAGTGAATATTGTAAAAATGTCATCAATGTTAAAGGGATCCAGTATTTTTACAATTGTGACCTTTGAAATGTACTTATTAGAAAATATTTGTCTAACAAAACCTTAGGTTATTACATAACCCTGTGGAGACAACCTTCCTGGACGTAAGGTAGCCCATGGCTCCACGAAAACTATTTCCTGTGCAGAGGACAACATGCTCTTTTCTGCATTTATCATGAAACTTAGATTGGATAGGTGACATACCAGGATACGCTAGTGCAGCCTCCATCTCCGATTGTGCCAAAAGCAGCCAATCGTCCAGATACGTGCCCCGTCGTCTCAATGGGGCTATCGCCTCCTCTGTGTATCGCACAAACACCCTCGAGCTCAGACAGAGGCCGAAAGGGAGCACACAATATTTGTAACATATCCCCCGCAAAGCAAACGTCAGATGTGTGCGCTGTGCCAGCGCAACTGCAGCCAAGGTCGACGGTCTTTGCAACTTAAACTGCGGGACCTGGAGAGCTGTTTGTGGCAACGCCCTCCGTCACACGGGTGGAGGCAGGATTGGGGGTTTCCGGGGAAGACAGAAGCGGAGAGCCTCATCGTCCTTTTTAGCCTCACAATGCATAGAGGCCAGCGCGGAGCCAAAGATTCCTTCCGGGACTATGTGCACATCCAGGATGTCGCTCCTTTCTGCTTCAGAAAGCTTAGCAAGATTGAGCTAACGCGCTCGTTCCTGGAGAACCATACTGCCCATCACTCTTCCCTTGGCCTGGACCGCACAGCGCTGGGCACGGAGACACACATCGGTAACGACCGATATCTCTTCCCACTTCTCTGGGTCCTGAGTCTGCCCAAAATCTTCACACAGCTCAGCTTGGTAGGCTGTAAGCAGTGAGGACATTCAGCACTCTGACCAAGAGCATGGCTGCAGCATAAGCTCTGCCAGATATGTCCGACTGGAGACGGTCCGCACTGGTCTGTAATGTCGGTCTCCAGGGAGACATCGCAGGCCGCCATTGGAGCAAGTGTGCCGCGACGAGTGGCTCTAAGGGAGGCATCCGGAGTAGTCCGAGGCTCTCCATCGCCTTGCAGTAGAGGGATGAGGCACCGGCCACTGGGGTCCTGCTGCTGAGGGGGCGGACCTGCCAGGCCCTACCTCAACCAGCAGATCAGGGAAGACGGGGAGAAGTTGTCTCGGTGAGCCAGGATGCGGGCGAACATGCGCCGGAGCATTGAAGGACGTTAAGGACAGCGTTGGGCTCGAGACAAAAGCTGGTGTGCTGGCGTCTGGATGCTTGAATATCTAGGTGTGGCGTTGAGTGTGGAGACCGGCTTTCCCCTGGAGTGTGAACGTCCGCGAGGAGGACCAACATGCACCGGACCGCCAAAGACGTCGAGGGCAGTGCTGGGCTTGAGACGATAGCTGGTGTGCTGGCGTCTGGAACCTCTGGACCGTGGTGTGGTGTCGAGTGTGGAGCTGGGCAGTCCACTGGAGTGTGAGCACCCGTGAGGTGGGCCAACATGCGCCGGACCATCAGGAACTTTGGGGCAGCGTTGGCTGGTGTGTTAACGCCCAGAGGTTCAAGACTGTGGATTGGTGTGAAACGGGGACAGCACCGACCAAACGGAGGCAAGGTAAGCGCTGGCTTCTTCTTGATCTGGTGTGGTCCACAAAGCAAGTGTGTTCGTTCTATCAGCGCCCGTCGATGGAGGCTCGAAAAAGATTAGTCTGTGGACAGTTAAGCTGGTAGAAGATGCATGATATGCTTGAGAGTGAGAAGAGGTGTTTGAATGAGGTGTGCCCGTGTTTCACCAGCCAATCAGGATTGGCAGATTTAGAAAAGTGCTTCTGAGGGCTGCAGATGTGAGTGCATCTTATATAAATGCACAAAAAATTATGAAATAGAACACATTGTTTTGCACAGTGGCATAACATCATGGTGATAAGCCATGGTACAAAAAAAATGTTGTGCCCCACTGTACACACACAGCGAGATAAGCTTCCTTCTTATTACAAGATTTGCTCTTACACATCTTAATCTGTCCCTACTGTTTTTCTTCATTAAATGCATCTCAAGACCACATGTTTCACAAATCCGTTTTTGTTCAATTATCCCAAATCAATGTGAAAGAAAACAGGTGAACTAAAGGATTGTATGTAATAGATTAGGTGCACATAGTTCACAAATATGAGGTTACAATTGTGCATTGCTATAAGTTTGAATCCCACTTCAAAACAAAAGAAAAGCTGTACTCACTCATTAAAAGCTCATCTTAGGATATTATGTAGCTTTTTGTCCTGGCGTCAGGAGGCAGAGAAAAGTTGTTCTCGTACAGTCACATTAGTCGGGCCAAATATTCACTGCAACATGTCCACTGGTGCCGGGCACAGCCGAGTTCGACCTCTGAGGCTCCGGTGGCAGGGAAGTCTCTCCTGGCCGCTCGGAGACACGAGACACAGTGATTTTGTCGATGATGTTGCCGGTGCTCTTCAGTGGAGCTAAATGGAAAGTTACCGTGAGCCTCTGGCGAGATGCTAACTGTTGCCTGGGTTTGAGTAAAGGACTTGTCGAACTTAGTCATTTTAGCTTTACTCTCATCTTATGTCTTTCTTTCATTCCTCTTTTGCACGCCGCTTTTTTTTCCCGTGTTGAATGACTCATCATGACTGACAGGTGTCAAGGTGATTGGACAAATTGTAATTTCCCCCCCCCGTACCAGCCACTACTAACCGCTTACTGACGAGCCCCAAGCTATTCCATTCACAAAAACAGGGGCATATCTGGTGCTTCTTAAGAGTTCTGCTTTTTTTCTTTTCTTCCTTCCTTCATGGGCCCCTTACGGACCCTGGGCCCCTTACGGACCCTGGGCCCCGGTGCGCTGCATCATTGATACATACGGCTCTGATTTTACCATATTTATTCAATTCACTTTTAAAAATGGGACTACTTTACAGTTCTAGAGCCTGTTCCACCATCTTGAAATCCTGTGATTGATGATGTCACACGGCCCCACTGCCTGTAAACATCCCATTGTTTTCTATTGAAGTGAAACATTCAGCCTGATTTTTAGATCATTTAGTAGATTTTTTCAGTCAAAATGACAACTTTTGCTACTTTTGGTTGCTCTAATACAGGAGTCACCAACCTTTCTGAAACTGTGAGATACTTCATAGGTACTGTATAGTCTGAACAGCTACCAGTTAGAAAAGCATATGAGATAGAGCTCATGGGTGACTAGAGCTCTTGAGGGCCCCTCACATGGTCAATGTGTGCCACCTGGGGCCTGCGGGCACCATGTTTGTGACCACTGCTCTAAATAATCTGGAAAAGTTGAAGATGGCAATGTAACCCTCTGTCACACTGCTAATATTTGCTTTGTCTGAGAAATTCCACCAGTTTCTGAAAGCTGAGGACTTTTACCAGTATCACGTCATTACGGTAACTGTATTCACACAAGACGGAATCATTAATGATGCCACTTTGTTTTGATGAAACTGTCAGACACAGCAGAGAGAGGAGAAAGACTAAAGTCCAAGATTGAAAGAGACCAAATACCAGTTGATTTAATGAAAAAAAGGAATGACATCTTTAGCAGGAAGATCCTCCTGGATGATAAAACCTCCATGGAGGTTCAGAGAGGGTTTGAAAATGAATGTAAGAAGTTATGGGTAAAATAAGTTACATTCCTGAAATAATAAATGTTCTGCTTTTCTGTAGCTAATCAATACATGTGACCATTATTTTTTTATGGTTTTTAAATCTCGTGGACAACAGCAATTTATTTAATTACTATTTTGTATTTTGCCATTACAAGATACATTCAAGAAGAGTACTTTTTGATCATGCCGAGGTTGGAATAAGTGTCCTCTTTTTTGGAAATCAACATATGGTCACCCTACCTAAAATCCTCCACAATCAAATGCAAACTTGAACAGTGAGCAAACAGCTGATGAACAGGCCTGAAGTGTCCTGGTTCATTCCTCCTCCTAAAGGTTACACAGAGTGCACGTACTTCTGTTCCAAATCGTTCATAATGAGCTCGCTTTGGCGCAGCTGCAGCTCAAAGATGTTCCAGTGTTACTCATTTAGTCTGTGTGACAAATGACAGAGCTTTAATTTATGCACTAACATAAAAAAAATGCCCCGGGGACAGTCTTTAAATGCTTGAATGAGTGAGTCACGAGAGAAGATAAAGCAGCGGGCCAAAAAGAAAATGAGGGGGAAAATGTGAAAAGAAGCGGTTTGTCTAAGGTTTTAATGACGTTCCAGCTCAGTGAGTAATTCTTAGAGTGAAGAGTGAACGGAGGAACTGCAGGGGTGCCAGGTTGGGTTTGCTTTTCCCCATTTCTGAGTGGAATCATCTGCTGTATCTGGCAACGCAGAGCAGATTTATGTGTGGAATGGTACAAGAACAGAAAACTACTTAAAACTTGACCAAGGCGAGAGGAAGGACAGAAACTATAGACGCTGTGTTGCCAGGTTGGGTTTATTCAGGACTTTTTTTTGGCAGATTTACTCCTGTTTTAAAGAGGAATCATTGGCCCTACCTGGCAACCAGAAACGGCCAATTTCCACACATCTGACTCACCTCGCCTCCCATTTTCCATTTCAAATTTTCCCAAATTCCATTTCAGGCTTTATACACTTAAGTATTGTTTTTTTAGAAGTTGCCACCGCTGCTGTAAACCCAACCTGGCAACGCAGTGTTTATAGTTTCTGTCTTTCCTCCCACTTTGGTCCAGTTAGCAGTTAGCGCTCTGTGTTTTGTTTTCTCACGTATTTCAACATTTCCTATCAGCGTTTTTTTTCCTTTTCCTGTTCTTCTTCTACAGTATCTGTTTATCTTTTCTTGACTTCATCTGATGTTCTTCTTGTTTTCCCCACAGGCTGCCATCCATGTGGTGTTTCTCCTTCTTACATTCAACAATATATTAGGCCCATAGTGTAGAACAGGGGTTCTCAACCTTGGGGTCACGGGACACTGTGAAGGGGTCGCCTGATGCCTTTAAAAAACTAAGAATATTATTTAAACAATTTGAGCCTTTTTTTCTGCAACTTCACTAAACTTGCCATATTTAAACTTTTTTCATCACTTTTTCTTGCTGTATTTTTGCTCCTTTTAATACATTTTTGCTACATTACTCCCATTTCTGCCACTTCATCAAATTTTAATGTCTTTACTTCGCATTTTTCTACTTTCAAGACATTTTCAGGACTTTCCACCAGTTTTTCACCTGATGACTTATATGTTGAGTCATTTTTGTCACTTTTAACCTCTTTTCATCATATTTCTTGCTTATTTTTGCCAATTTAACCACATTCACGGTTTGCCATTATCATGATGTATAAGGACATGCGGACTCAGAAGCGGGAATGGGATTTAGATTCTGTATTGCTTGCATCCAGGCCGTGATGACGAGTGGGCAGAGGCACCAGGGGAAGACGGAGCAGGAAGACCAAAGGGCAGAGCAGAGTTTAGTAACAGCTGAGAGAGCAGAGGTGTCCAGGGGATCATCCAGAGCAGGGTACAGAGCCGAGGAATCAATCCGAGAACACAGTAGGGAACGCTGAACATCTGGAAACCTGAGAGAACACAGACAGTGGTAGTGACCTAGAGCAGGGTTTCCCAACCAGGGGTACGCGTACCCCTAGGGGTACATGAACACATTGCAGGGCGTACGTGGAAAAACTAAGAATTTATTTCCAAGATAATAAAATATATTCTCGGTCATTTCAAAAGTCCATCAATAAAATGGTACGTGTGCGCTATGACTTGTTTTTAAAATTGAAATGCCTGTTTAAAGGGGACATATTCAAAGAAGCCCCTTTTGTGGTAAATGTCATAAAAGTTATATAAAACATAGACAGGTTATATATCTGTTTTGTATTTATTTATTCATATTATTTATTTATTCTTTTCTAATTTCAACTATTATTTTCTTTAATAACAATATATTCATAATATACAGTATTAGTATTAATAATACAGCATTAATAATACAAATGTTTGCTATAATATTATTTCTTATATTTAGCATTTTTATTGCCTTGAAGGCAGCATCATTTTATGTTTCATTTGAGTTAAATAAGAAAATGATGCTTGAATATTAATTGTTCAATTTATGAAGATGAAATCTAATGACTTGCGTTGAATATTCAGTTGTGTTATGTTCTACTTTTGGAGACTCATGAACACGTATGAGTGAGGAGGTACTCATGGTATGGTAAAAAGGCTCAAGGGGTACACAAGACAAGAAAGGTTGGGAACCACTGACCTAGAGACACAGGTGAGCGTACGTAGAGGGTGCTGATTGCTGGATCGATGCCAGCTGGTGAGAAGGCTGAGAGGAGGCAGGGAGACGATTATTTGTCAGTTTAAAACTAATTGTTCCTACTTTTAGGTGAATATTGACACTTTGAACCATTTTTAACATGTCTGTTTTTATCCACTCTAATTTGCAACTTTTAACCAATTTTTCTGTTTTTTAAATCACATTTCATCACCTTTTCCACCATTTTTGGTCACTTTTAACCCATTTTATTCCTGATTAAAACAAGGATTTCCATCTTTAAGATGACTATAATAATAATAATAAACATTCCTGGATAACACTGGATATTATTCAGATGAATAAATAAATGTGGTTATCACAGATTCATAGAACAATGGACCATCATTTTACTGACTTTATGGATGGACCCCAAAAATCTCTCCCCTTTATTCCTCCTTATAGATGGTCCTGTCTTCTTCAATGTTCATGTCTGTGTTCAACCACCTTCAGCTACAGTGGGGGTCCCCACTCTCTGGGGCCTTTATTTTGGGGTCAAGACCTGAAAAGGTTGAGAACCGCTAGTGTAGAAAGTTATGTAAAAAAAAAAAACATAATTAAATGACTAAATTCTGAGTATCTTTCCAGTTATTTTCCAGCTCTTCTGGAGCATCTGGTTGATCTACAGCTGAAATCAGGATGACTGATGTACAGAATGTAACAGACACTGTGTTTTATGAGCTCTACTGCTCTTTCTTTAAGTGTGTGTAAAATTGATGACCAATCATGATTGACCTCCGTAGCCACGACGGGACCGAGGAGCGATTCTCACACTTCGAGGAAATCGTGCGGTTTAACACGAGTCAAAAGGGGAACGTTTGATTTACTGCACCTCTGTGGCAGGTTGGCACTTTTACAGCTTCTGATGGATTTCTCTGAGTGAGTGGGAAGGAAGGAAAGGGACACGTTAGAGATGGCAATAAAAAAGCCCAGCAGATCTAAACCTGTCTGTAAAGCCTTGGACTTCTGTGGCGTGAGAATGGTACGACCCACTTCTCTTTCATCAGTATTCTTCCAGCACGTTTCCTGCTGTTCAGATTGCCACCTTGGAGCTTCAGTGTCTGCCGGAAAATTGGAAATAAATTCACGGGGGTTCTTCTGGTGTGTTTGTGCACCTAACTGTGTTGCACGAAATTACTCCGTCGAGGTTAAACCAATAAATAAGAGTCAGCCTCTTTGCCTTCCTGGATCATTTCTTACTTTTAGTCTCCAACAGTTCCTGATTCAATATTGTTCACGCCTGAAAGTCCCTCCGTGTATTTGTCACCAATGCTGTGAAATGTATCAATAAGGCACAACACAGCCTCTGAGTTCTTTGCTCAGTTGGGTTCATAGATGTTGGATCAATGATTGATGCTGGTTATTGACTTCAACATCCCTTTTACTACTACAGTTTAGAGAATAAATAGAGGTCCATGATGTTTGTCTTTGTAGGATCATGATTTAGCATTTTCTCCTTAAAGTCCATTCAATCATACACAGAATCAGACACAGAACTGAAGTCTGGTTTTAACTCCTTACACTCATATTGGAAATTAAGGGAAATGAGAAGGTCATTTTTATTCCAAAAATAGGGTGTCCATATTTAGATTTTTCTACATTAAAAAATCATCAAATATACACTTAAATCTATAACTGTGAAAGTTTGCATTACATGGTCTCATGCTGACTTTATTGTGACAGGGAGGTGATGAGGTCTCGACCAGGGGCCTCATTTATAAAAGTGTGCCTAAGTAAGCACACTTCAGCTGGCGTACGCTAAAAACCAGGAAGTGCGTACAAATCTTTTTTTTATTATTATTCATAAACGAGGGTACACACTACGTCTCACGCCTGTTTACATTTATAAATCACAATCCACTCGAAGGTTGGCGCACGTGAAGAAACACCTTGCTCCGCCCATTTGGTGCCCATAAAAGGTCCGGTGAACGCCCTGAATGAATATTCATTCATACAAATTTCACGGTGGACCGAGTGGGAAAACGAGCACATAAAACACATTTCTCTCACTGTGAGGTGGAGGTATGAAATGTTGAGGTTGACACGCAGGAGAGAGTAATTTGGTGACACAGTGAACATTAGGAATGATAGAAAGGCAGATCCTCTCCCTCCGGTGTATCCCGTGCACCTCGTCCTCCAGCAGTGCCAGATAAGCCACTGTGCGTCTTTACGCATTAGTGTGTTCCTTTTTATAACAGCTACAGGTGTTGCAGCCAATTGATTGGCAGTTTTGTGCAATGATTTTGATTATTGTTATTATAATAATAATAATTATTATTATTATTATTATTATTACTATTATTATTGCAATTATTATTAATATAAAACTGTATTTGTAGATGCGAACACGTCGCTCACTCCCTGCGGTATCATTTTTTCCTCCTCCGTTTTTGCAAATGCATCTTTCAAATAATGTGTTGTGAAATGTTCAATGTGTTCGATTATTTCACACAAACTCTATTAATTTCACAGAGCGGTCTTTAATTTCATCCTTGGCGTCAGAGTTTCCCTTTTTCCACAATTTTGTGCGTACGGCAGGGTCAGAGGTGCCGTGGGGGTGCACACATTATCTCGCCAGGTTTTTTTTTTTTATAAATCCCAACCTTTGCTTATATGTGGCGTACGCTTTCTTTTGTACGTACGCAGCGTTTATAAATGAGGCCCCATGTGATGGAAACTTTACCGTAACTTCCTACATTCTAAGTTTCTCCCAGTGGCTCCTCTGAACCTCCATGGAGGTTTGATCATCCATGAGGATCTTCATGCTGTTAAATCGTCCAGGATTTGGTCTCTTTCAATCCATCTTGGACTTTCGTCTCTTTTCTCTTCTCCTCTCTTGTGAGAAGATTTTGTCAAAACAAAGCAACATCTTTAATGGTTCCATCACGTGTGAGTAAAATGACCATAATATCATGATACTGGCTGTAAAGAGCAACTCATTAGCTTTAAAGAAACTGGTGGAATTCCTCTGATGAAGCAAATATTAACGGAGTTGTGGTCATTTCAATTAACGCGTTCCCTCTAGTTGCGTTCAGGGTCCCTGGGAAACCCGGACATTCTGATGAGTTTGTAAAATCCAGCCGGACGGTCCAGATAAGATGTGAAAAGAAGACTTGTCCGTGTAAATCCGGACATATGGTGGCCCTACCAATAAGTACTTCTAACACTACTTATATTTATATTTTCACAAAAACACTTGGTGCTATAACAACTTACCGTAAACTTTATAATATTAGCTTAGTTGCATAGTCCCATCATTCAAAGTAGCATTAAACAATCAACAGTAGTTGCTTTGCGTGAACTGCCAAGAGTTAGCCACATAGCATTCTTTTTAGCTTTTGCTAAATTGCTAAAAATCAGAGATTGTTGCCACAGAATGATGCTTTATTGCATTAATAAATTCTTCTGCCATATTTTTAGTTAGTGACTTAGCAATAGCCACTTAGCATGAGCTGTTTAGCTTACACAGCTTTAAAATTCTAACTATGCTAACATGCCCTAAATATATTGTAGCTGCATAGTTTGATCCATGTGGGCACCAATTAGCATTTAAGACTTTTTATTTACATCAGATAGTGTGGCTAATATCTGCTTTATTACAATAATAGAAAAGTTTGTTCTTCTTTTACTTCTTATTGTTGAAAGTTTAGCAGCAGCAGATTAGCATAAGCTGCTTTTAATCAGCCGCTTAGCATTAGCATCTTAGTATTCGCAGCTTAGCTTGAGCTGCGTAGCTGAAATTGCTCTGTCGAAACCCCTAGTGCTGTCAACTCATAAAAGATCGTATAGTTGTAGCATCTGCGCTAAAGCTGCATCTTTTTATCTGTTATTAGTGAGTCACAGAAATCTGTTTTCTAAAGAGGAAAATCTAGGGATTTTTAAAAAAAAGTGTAATGTTCATAATCAACCCTGTTCTCTAATATCTGAATCTGTCAATGTATCACTTGTAACTTCATTGAACTGTGAGCTTTATATTCTGTTTATGCCTGAAGAAGGAATAATTTAATGGTAGAAAACGGTTGTTTGGAAAGATGTCACGGGCTTATATGTGGAGTGTCAAACGCCTCATTTTCCAGATGTCAGATATTTTCTTTTATATTCAAAATACCATGCTGAGATATGCTGAGTGTTAAAATAACAACAACAATACAGAAGCCAGAAATGACGAGCTCAAAGGCTAATTTATAACGAAAGCAAAGTCACTGATGGAGACTCTTCGACAACAAGAAGAGCAGATGAACCATCATAAACCTCTACAGGCACGTATTAGCATACGCTTGGATAAGTGCCCCTCGTCTTTGTGACAGGGTTACACAGTCTGAATCTATTTGTGAATAAAAGACCCTCTTGTTGAACAAATGTCAACACCTCTGTGGATAGAATTGATTGTATCCCTCGGATAAATTTCAGCAAAATGTCAAATGCGGTTGTCGGTGTGTGTTTGTGGGCTTTGTTCTGTTTAACTCTTTGGAGTGGGTAGAGGATCTAAGCCTTTGTGTTCAGCCTGGTGGGGTGAGGTGACCTGTATGGGAGGGAAGGGGGGGGGCTCGTCTTTGAAGTTCCTCAGTTGTGGAGTTACACAGATGGAAGAATGGATGAATGTTGCCTCCTAGACGTGTCTCTTCTGAGCTGTTGTTCCCATGAGCTCACACATAAAAAGGAGGACACGCAAAGTGTGTCACGGCCATTTGGCTCCACGTCAAACACACACACATGATACACACACGATACACACACAATACACACATGATACACACACGATACGCAGAAACAAACCAAATCTGTTTACATTTTGTCTTACATCAAATAATGTGGCTAAAATCATAAATTGCTGCAAAATGAAGCCTTATTTAAATTGCAAAACAGCTTTCTCTCCCACTACTTCTTATACTTAGCTACAAGCTTAGCAATAGCCACTTAGCATCATACACAACGTTACAAAAACACTTAGTGCTAACAACTTACCATAAACCAAATAATACTATGTTAAGGTTTCATTTATTTAGACTTTTTTCAGGAAATTTACTTTGTTCTCCTGACATGTTTCGACTGTCAACTGTCAGTCTTCGTCAGTGGCATCTGCTGATCGCTTTGAGGTGTCCTTATGACACAAACTGTATATGTATAATACTAGCTTAGCTGCATAGTCCCATAATGTAAAGTAGCATTAAACAATCAACAGTAGTTGCTTTGCGTGAACTGCTAAGAGTTAGCCACTTTAGTTAGCCAGTGTTTTTGTGCCCCCAAAGTTTTTTTTAATGCCCCCCAATTTAATACTGCCTGGCGCCGACTCTGGTCTCCAGTGCACCTCGTCCTCCAGCAGTGCCTGATAAGCCACTGTGCGTCTTTACACATTGTGCGCGTTTCTTTTTATAACAGCTACAGATGTTGTAGCTAATTGATCAGCAGTTTTGCACAATGATCATGTGATTTTAATACAATTATTATTATTATTATTATTATTATTATTATTATTATTATTATTATTATTATTATTAATATAAAACTGTATTTGTAGGCGCACGCACGTCACCCTGGGGCGTCAGTATAATTTTTTCCTCCTTTGGCTCATTCCACCTAGAATGTTTTATAGACTTTATATAACATACTGTACACATTTCTTGCTTTCAGAGGTGATTTATTGGATGCTCTGACATATTGAATGTATTGACACGAGCACTTACTTCATCAAATTGACATCCTTGACATTTATTTTATTTTATTTATCCAGGTTAGCCACACCATGTCTTGTTCTCATGCACGTTATTTTGAAATGGTGTTCTTTATTATTAATAATAATAATAATAATAATAATAATAATAATAATAATAATAATAATAATAAAGAACCTAGTTGGATCAGTATACACGTTTTTTATTTATTTTTATTGCATGGGAGCGGTGCCCCCCCCCCCAAAAAAAAGTAACTAAGTAACGTTTACTCTGAGTTGCTACTTTTTACCTTTACTCGAATAGATTTTTCCACCAGTAACTTTAGTTTTACTTTAAGTAAAATGTAATCAAAGTAACAGTACTTTTACTAAAGTAGATGCTTTTGCCATTACTTTGTTACAGGTTTAGCAATAGCCACTTAGCATGAGCTGTTAAACTTACAAGGCTTTATCAAAACCTGCTAACAGGCCATAAAGTATATAGTACAGTACTAGCTGCATAGTCTGATCCATGTAGGCACATGCCTGTGCAGAACGACCAAAATGAATTTAAAGCAGAATTAAACATTTAAAAGATCGAGGAATTATTCAGTCCAGAAATAAAATCAGAATAAACTTATACTTAGGATTTAAGTTTCATTTAGAATGGCCATTTTCTTTCAGAATTAGGTGTTTACAAGGCCAGTTTTAAGAGGATTTAACTTTTATTCTGAATTGAAGCGGAATTAAAGCTGTATAAACGTAGCACTGGTCACGTCCACTGACTGCATGAGATTAGCAACTTTTATCATAGCAGGGGCCATTTTGTCGATTTTTGTTTTGTGTGTTTTTAGATTAATTTTGTTGATTTTCTTCTCATTTTGTGTCTCTGGTCTTTGGAGAGAGCAGACGTGTTTTTCATTCACTCCGATAACACGACCTTGGCTACAGGTGGCTACAGCTGGCTACAGCTGAACAGCCTGAAAAATTGGGCTGAAGGAAAATGGTGAAAAAACCGCAGGGAGGCCCTTCAGAACCCAATTCGGGTTTGGAAGAGGTCAAGGAGATGATATGCGAGGGTCTACGAAACCTATCTGCCGAGATAAAGTCGTTGGAAAAGACGCTGGAAAACTCACTGGAAAACCTACAAAGCGAAGCAAAGGTACTGAAAGAAAAGAATGAAAGAAATGCTGAAGAGATAAAATTGTTGAACGCGAGGGTTGAACAGCTGGAACAAAAGGAAAGAGAAAAATGTCATCATCACAGGTCTAAAGATAAAACCCAGGAGCTATGCGAGTGACGAAGAAACAAAATCGATTGAACAACAGGTCATTGACTACCTGGAGTCGAAGGACATTGTCCTGAACCCTGACAACATCAACTCCTGCCATCTCCTGCCAAAGAAAAATGATAACAGAGCTGTAAAAATAACCTTCACGAATATGAAATTCAAAGGACAACTACTGAAGCAAGGAAATAAACTCAAGGGAACGAAGGTGTACATCAATGAAAATCTGACGAAACAAAATGCAAGCATTGCATGGAAGGCACGCCAAATAAAAAAAGGAGGAAAAATTGTGAAGACTTGGACAAGAAACTGCAGGATTTACATCACACTACTGGGAGAAGAGAACGGAAAACCAATCCTCATCAAAACGATGGAAGACTTGGGAAAATACGAAGGATCCACCTAAACAACAACATTACTGATGGTAATCATGGATATGGACCCAGATCTATATAAACACTGGAAACAAAACTCACAGTGATTATTTTATGGAGATTGAATTAAATGTGGAAACCAAGAGTAAAAAAGGTCTGTCATTTATTCATTTTAATTGCTAGGTGGTGGGGTGATTAAGGATTACATTAAATTTAAATTCAAAGTGTTTATTGTCATATGTGCAGTTAGAAACACTTTTCCTGTACAATGAAATTACTACCTTGCTTATGAACTAAGATATAATAATGTGTTTATACAAGTTAAATCTAACAGTGGAAAATACAACACTGCCAATAGAACTAACAACAGCTGGATTAACCTTGATGTAGAGACAAAACAAGCTGCAAACTTGTGTGTCCAAAAGAGACATTCCCGAGTGGTGACACTATGGATGAAAAGGGAAAAAAAAAAAAAAAAAACTTCCAAACAACTTCGAAAGAGGAACTATTCTTGAACTGGAGGAATGCTAACAACGTCTGGCAGGGAACAAGGCCAACACGAACAACGATAGAGGCGAAGAGGAATAAAAACAAGACAACACTGACTACAGATGAGAATACACAAGAAAGGACTGTTCAGAACAACTCAAGAATGTTTGACCAGAGAGACATGTAAACCCATGTAAATTTGCGATGGTAAAACAGGGGACGGGACCCAGATAAACTGCTTCTCTCGTCTCCTTTTTCGGCATGTACAAAAAAATGTATAAAAAAAAAAAAAAAAAAAAAAAAAAAAGTGAATGTAACCATGTCGGAAATAAACTGAATAAATAAAAATAAATAAAATTTTTGTATATGTTTTTTAGTATTTTTGTTGTAGTCTTTTCTATCAGTGTCATTTTGCATGTTTTTTGGAGTCATTTTGTCAGCTTACTTTGAGGCATCACATAATTAGACCGCCACTTGCCCATGTCTTGCAGTAGGACCTCCAGATTTTCAATGAACGCGAACGACAGACGGAAAACGCAGAATTCATGTTCTGAAATGGAAAATGCAATCTGTATCTATTAAAAATAGATGTTAAAAAAAATCCAAAATCAGACCCCAATGTTACATGGAAATGCCTCACATGCATGTTTTTGGGACAATATCACATGCAGTGTAGCAAATGGACAAATTTGCTGAAAAGCGGGTTCCGAAACTCAGGCTGTGCAAGATTTTAGCTAAAAAGTTGAGTGTGAATCAAAAATGAAAATGGAAATATCACTGTAACATGGACTAAAGCTCCACTTCCATGTTTTGAACCATGATGTCACACATTTCTATGGAATTTTACCTGTAAAACGGAAGGCTGAGGGTCTAACAAGTTTAGCAAACAGACATTCTTCATAAGCATATACAGTAAATATAAAATTAATAACAATAGTTCACCCCATTAACCATATTAAGTATGATTTTCAGAAGTTTAATAGCCAGTCAAGTCATGTAAACCGAGAAAGACCATAAAACAGAAGTGCGTAAACTAACTCGAAAATGAGAAAACTTTCAAACAGTAAACAGAACCATAACTCTGATCGCTCTGAGAAAGGTTAATTAGACATGTTTGACACAATAATGCAAGGAATTCATATTCATAATCAGCCTTATTACTCTTTAGACCTAAAAGGCCAATAAAACAAGAACCCAATAACATAGCCCCGCCCCTTTACTATTTGACCCTGCTCAGCCAGCGCTAACACATGCTAAGCTAACAAATATGTCAAACTCATCGCTGCTAGAGTTTTATTAGTTTTTTTTTTTTGTTTTTTTTTGGAATTTTCAGGTTGTAAAAACATCAGTTATTTGTAATTTGTCAATAATAGATGAAAACTTCTGTTTTTGAGTTTCTGTTGTAGAATCCAGGAACAAATAAAGCAACAAGCAGCCAGATGTGATCAGGAGACGTTATCTCAACAGATGTTGCACAAGACAATTAGTTTAGTTTTCCTGCCAAAACAAGTCAAGCACTGTGGGATAATTGGAGCCTCTTTACTCCCTTTGTTACAACGCGCTGCTGGAAGATACAAATCTACAACTTTGTTGCCTAAATAAAAGGGATTTTGGGACTGTTTTTCCAGATGTTTTGATACATTAGATTGCAACAAATTTGCATCTGTTGCCAAAAATGTTTTTAGCAGAAGTTGTTTGAGAGCAGCTCAGTTAAATTAACGGAGCTGAAGAACTATCAGGAGTTTGAGATGTTATCATACTTTTTTTTTTTCATACAGGCCTTCATTTGATCTGATATGAATTGTTGTGTAGGGGTGTAAGAAAATGCTTAACGCACGATATGATAGGAAATACGATATAGGGCTCATGATACGATATAAAAGAAATATCCAATGAAGAGCAAAAAATGTTTCACAAATCTTTGTTGATGAAAAACTATTCGACTGCAAAAGTTGGAGACAGTAGCTGTGTTTCCATTCCAGTTTTTTTTGTAAAATATAAGTGAGATTTTTTTAAATATCTACAAAGTATAATTGTGCTTTGAACGTGTTTCGGAGCCTCGTAACTCTGGTGAAATCTCATCCCATGGATGACGGACGCTCCAAACCTCCTTAGAACACTTTCTTTGTTGTTTCATAATAATAATAATTTTATTAAATGTAATGCTAAGAAATGTCTGTCTCCTATTCTGTCCACACGTACCGCGTCATGTTTTTATTGAAGAAAAGTGGTCATGTGACCAGGTACGTCACGTTGTGAAACAAATGTTGCTACAATACAAACAGTGAGATGTTGGTTTGATATATGTGTTATATATATTTATTTATTTATATTTATTCTAAGAACCCTAACAATGTAGTATTTAGGTTTATTCTCCCAAACTCGCTTGTTTTCCAGAGCTTTAGTTCTCTAAAAAGTCTCTTTCATGACATGTCCATAAAAACAGGCTGTTTTTGGACCTTCATGGATATTAATGAGTGGGCGTGTCTGCGGACGCAGACTCTACCCCACAGCTTATTACCATAGTGATTGTCTTTTGCTATCCACGCACTCTTGTTATTGTTTTCAGCCAAAAAAACTGCACATTACAGTAAAACACATGGATATTTAAGCGGCTATTGTGATTGTGAGTCTGATAAACGCTGCTCCACAGTGTTGTTGTTTTTTTTTTATCACATCAGCAGCTGCAGTAAATAAATAACTTCCTTCTTCTCCTCACCTCTTCTGTCCACAGGAATAGTCCATTTAAAATTGTATTTATTAACTGTGATATTAACTGTCATATAAACTTGCCCTCGTCCTGATTGTTTCACCTGTAAGGTAGTTTGAGAGGGAGGAGCCAGGATTGTCAGGAGGAGGAGTTTCCCCCTTATGAGTCATAAAACAAGAAAAATCAAAGGATTTGGAGCTGACTTTTTTTTATTTACAAAATGTGGAATAGCAAGTGAGGGAGGAAACCGAATGTTTTCAACTGTGGACATCTTAATGAGGCTAAAGGAATTTAGAGTATATCACTGTACAGCAAAACCCTCAATAATATGCATTTTTTCATTATGCTGCCCCTTTAAAGTTGTTTATTATTATCATCATCATCATCATCATCATCATTATCATTATCAATAATAATAATAATAATTTGAGAAATAAACATTTTGACATGTTATATTTTACCATTTATTAACACACAAAAGTACCAAAAATTGGTAACGCTTCGTACCGATACCGATTCACAGGTACTGAGTATCGATTCAAATGTGAAAGGTACCCATCCCTACCTGTGGCTGCTTTTTAACATACATTAACTGAGTGGTCTACTAGTATTTCACATGATCTTTTGATATAGCTTGTAATTAAAGTTGGCTACAGCTACTCATTGAATGTGAAGTGTGAAAAGTAGTAAGTCGTGCTCCAAAAGGATAATTATCTGTCAAACCAAAGTGATTCTGAGTGAACAATCCATCTCCCGAGGCTTCTCTGTGCAAAGGTCTCTGGTCTCAGCTGCAGACCAGTAAACCGGGCCCCTGACCTTTCCGATATAACATCCCGAATCAAGCGGAAAGACATGCTTTTCCCAGCATTTCTTCAAAGAAGGGCATCTTTAACAGCTCCCACAGTCCCAGTTCTCCTGTTTGTCTGTGACTCCCTCCTTTCCAGCGTATCACGGCCAGTTTCCATCCCTGCGTCTTTAGCACAGCGTCGTACAGCGTGTCCTCATTACTAAAACATCAAGAGTGGTGCATGAATGCGTCCTGACTGCCCCGCCTTGCCTCGGTGGATACACGCTCAGCTTGACATTTCTCCAGGATCTCTGATGAATTTCCCCCCACAGGGTCGGCCTCACCATGGGGCGCGCGTGTTTGTTTTCATCTGTTTGCGTCTGTGTGTTGTCTTTACTCTGTCTGAGGTCGGACGCATGTCTCTGGGAGTGAATGTCAATGGGAACCTGAACCCACAGTAGATAAGCTCTGCTAGTGCTTTACACACATTGTAGGGGAACGTTTTACATCTTTAAACTAGTGGTGGGACTCGATTCATAATAATAATAATAACTTTATTTGTATAGCACTTTTCAATATAAATAAAGTGCTTTACAGCAAAAAATATTAGTGAAAATACATACAAATTAAAATGAAATTAAAACATTATATTAACTTAAACATTACTTTCCTATAAAAGTGTGCCTTGAGGAGCGAGGTAAACTGAGGAACAGACCCTGAAAGCCTGATTTCCTCTGGCAGATGGTTCCAGAGTCAAGGGGCCCTGATTGCAAAGGCCCTGTCGCCTTTTGTTGTCAGCCTTGACCTTGGAACAGCTAGCAGGGCCTTACCAGCAGATCTCAGACTGCGAGCTGGTGTGTGTGAAGATAAAATGTTTGAAATATCGGCCCAAGTTTGGCCTTAAAAACAAATAAAATAATTTTAAAATCAATCCTAGAATGAATGAGCAGCCAGTGCAGGGAAGCTAAAACAGAGGTGTTATGGTCACTTGTTTTAGACCTAATTAAAAGCCGAGCTGCAGCATTTTACACTAGTGATTTCTGGCTGAGACAGGTATACTGTATAAGCTAGTACAATAGTCGAGGCGTGAAGAAATAAAAGCATGGGTGAGTTTCTCCAAATCTGTGTTTGAGATAAAAGACCTGACTTTGGCTGTTTCTCAAATGATAAAAACAAGTCTGGACCAATTTTTTTTACGTGCAGTTCAAAGCTTCTGGTCAAAAATTACGCCAAGGTTTTTATCAGAGGTGTTAAATCACACAGGCTTTCCAAAATCATTTTCATTTTTGTAGATGGACCTGTAACAACGGCATCAGATTTTGACTGATTGAGTTGGAGAAAATTGTCTGACATCCAGTATTTTATTTCTGTGATACAGTTGTGGAGGGATGCTATATTAGACTGATTACTGGGCTTAATTGGGATGTATAACTGTGTGTCGTCTGCATAACAGTGACAATGGACGTTGTATTTACGAATGATGTCACCTAGCGGGATCATGTAAATGGAAAAAAGAATAGGGCCCAGGATCGACCCCTGGGGGACACCATAGGAGACGTTAGTGGGGGAAGAAACAGAGCCAGCAATAGATATCGAAGAGTATCTGTTAGAAAAGTAGGACCTGAACTAATTCAGGGTCACAGTGATTCCTGCCCATTTCTTTAACCTGTTCATTAAAATATTGTGGTCTATCATGTCAAATGTGGCACTAACGTCCAAAAGAACTCAAATGAAACATTCGCCAGCATCTTCAGCCAACAGGAGATCATTGCAAACTTTAAGGAGAGCAGATTCTGGACTATGAAGTGATCAAAAGCCTGATTGGAATTTTTCTGAATAAATTATTGACTGACAGATGAGTTATTAATTGTTTGAGTACAGTTTTTTCCAGGAACTTTGATAAAAAAATGGGTGGATCTAGATTTGTTTTTTTGAGATGAGGTTCAATCAGAGCAGAATTAAAATAAGCAGGAACCACAACTGAGGCCAGTGGGCGTAATCTCCTTCATTAGTCTGATGGGACCACATCCAAAGAGGAGGATTTCATGTGCATCACCATTGTGTTCAGATCAGTTCTTTTAATTAGATTAAAAGATTAGAATTTTAGATAAAAATTATTTTAATTAGATTAAAATAATTGTCTAATTAATTAACCACATTGTAAATAATTAATCTTGATTAATCTAATCTAATTGTATAACAATATTTGACAAGAAATGCAATGCTTTTACACTTTAAATGGATTTTTGGTTTATGCCTGGATATATGAAAACAATAAATGAGGTTAAACAACAAAATAGTGTTTATTATTTCCATCACTGAGTGCTAACATAATGTGTAATATGAATAAAGAATATTAGGATTGGTGGTGACTGTTTCAAACACTCACCGGAGTGTTAAGTTGCTAAGTCAACGAGAAGACTCCTCCTCAGCTCTACTAACCACAGGAATAGTGCATTTAAGGTGATGATCTTTTGTTTTGTCCAACCGCTGCATCGCATTGGGTCACAAACACGTCAGAGCATGTATAACAGATACTAAAAATGGAACTGATCCCTGGGTGCTACACCGTGGCTGCTCACTGCTCCTCAGGGAGGGGTTAAATGCAGAGAACACATTGTTTATGTAGCTTTACTTATATGACAATAAAGTATAATGTATATTCTATATTAAACCGCAGTGTTTGTTTTACCTGTGAGGCAGTTTGTGAGGGAGGAGCTCACATTCTTTTAGGGTAGGAGGAGTCAGGATTCTCAGGAGGAGGAGTTTACGCATTGTGACGTCACAACGCGGGAAAAATCAAGTCTCTCGTTTTGAGCTGTACGGACACAAATGACCCAAAATAAATAATGCATTCTTTAATTATAAGTAACTGAAAAGTAACTTTTTCCAGTAACGCATTACTTTTTGGTGTAAGTAATCAAAATAGTGACTGAGTTACTTTGTTAATGAAGTAACTAGTTCCTTTTTTTCAGTAACTAGCAGAACACTGCTCTTCACACTGTCCGTGGTTTGTGTTGAAGCAGAAACCAGTGGTTGATATTCCACATGGTTCTAATGCAGCTTCACACAAGCGCTCTGTTTTCTTCACACGTCTCCTCCTCCTCCTCCACCTCCTCTTCCTCATCTGTTTGCACTCCTCCATCAGTGCTGCTGTTTACAGCCTCCATTGTGATGAATGGGCTTTGTTTAGGTGGGCTGACGCAGCAGGACGGTCTGACAAGGACGAGCAACGTGTGTCCTTGAAGCGTTTGTGTTTGTCCAGACTTCAGCTGCAGGAGGAATCACCCAAACACTCACTGAGTTTAGGAAGAAAGTGTGAAAACCAACGTTCCACCTGGGAAATCATCAGTCACGTCAATTACAACTACATTATGATTACGACTACATATTTTTCCAAATTCAATTAAAATTACAATTATTATTCCCCTGAAAGTCAATTTCAATTACATTCTCAATCACAATTACTGAGCCTTTAATAAATAAATAAAACTTGTTAGCTTTCTGTTAGCATCTCTTATGACTGTTTTTCAACCTGGAGTTTAATGAGGTCACCTGAAATGTCTATAGTAATTAATAAATATAATATTCACTGATTTTAAAATTATTTTTCTTTTTCTAATTAAAACACACAATACTAAGTAACTGTATTCTGTATTTTCACTTTGCCAAACATAAGTCAAGCTTTCTAATTAGGTGCCCGAGTGACCTGATTTGACTCTTCTCAATGTGGAGGAGCAGCGACTCTACTCTGAGCCCCTCCCGGATGACTGAGCTTCTCACCCTACCTTTAAGGGAGAGCCCAGCCACCCTACGGAAGAAACTCATTTCAGCCGCTTGTACCCACAATATTGTTATTTCAATCATGACCAAAGTTCATGACCACAGGTGAGGTTAGGAACGTAGATCGACCAATAAATCAAGAGTTTTGTCATTTGGCTCAGTGCCGTCATCACCACGACGGATCGGGTGAAGATGCCGCACCAATTCTCCTGTTGATCTCTCGCTCCATCCTTCACTCACTTGTGAACAAGTTCCCGAGGTACTTGAACTCCTCCACTTGGGGCAGGACCTGCATGTGATCAGAAATCGGGCCAGATCACGTGGTTTCAGACTCGATTGGAATCGGACGGAGCAGGACTCAGATATATACAGTATGTATATTTATTCTCATTACTTTTTATGAGATCCATAGTTATGCGGCGGTGGTACAGAGTGGAACCTCTTTGCTTCATACAAAAAACAGCAAAGTGTGACATCACTTTGCTGCAGTGACACTATTGGTTGAACATGGAAGCAGCTTAAATCTGGCATTGTCTGCGGTGTGGAGATATTTGAAAGTGGATGATATAACCTTGCCATTGCAAAGTGTGAGTTATGCAAATTTGGGAATTCAAGAGGTGGCGAGGAAAAGGTTGCAAATATGAGGAAAGCCGTGAGGGATATGGGAGTGTGGAGTGTGGCGCGCATTCATGTCAACTCTCCGTGCACGGGGGTCTTCTTTCCCAGCTACTTGAAACACTCTTCACTGGCCTATTCTCATCTTCAAGACATCCAAATAGACCTAAATATTCATATCAAGCATCTACAGCAGGACGTGCAGGTGTGTTCTATTTCATAATATAATGTGAGATGTCTTGCTAAGGGATACAACCTCTATCTGCAGACCTCGCACACTTTATTTAGTAAGCAGTTAATAATTTACATGCTCTGCACTTGCAATACTAACAAAATTAAGTTGTCATACTTTGTCATACTGAAACTCAGTCGACGGCTTCCAAATACCCCCAGTGTGTGGATCTGTTGTTTTGGAGTAATTTGGTCATTTCCAAATGTTTATTTTAATTTTATTTCACTTCTGGACGGCAGCTTTTGACCGCAGAGTGTGAGGGGGCGCTAGCGCGCCATATGTTGAGAGACGACTTCCGGCAGACATCTTGACGACAGTTTTATCGACTTCCGGTATCCATTTTGATGGCAAAACAGATGTACCCCAAGTGTGTGTATCTGTTATCTGTTATTTTGGAGTAATTTGGTGTCACAAAACGGTAAAAACGTTAACATTAAGATTACGGCTCCCTCTGTAAGAGCGCGGTATTGAGCGCACTACTTCCCGTTCCGGGTTCATGACGTCACCATGTCGCAGGTTGTTTGGGTTAAAAAATAAAAATAAAGGTCAATATTAAAAACGTTTTTGTACCGCTAAAAGTCATTAAAGTTAATATTTCATAGTTATTTAATATTATTCCTGTGATTCCGCAAACTTCCTTTAAATCTCCGGTCACGGACTTCACTTCCTCCTTCGTCTCATGACTGTGAGCAGTGGCTGTGCTGACGGACGTTAATCGACCTTATCACAAACTATCTGGTTGTTCAGACAGAGGAATGTAACGTTTTTGTGGGTCCACAACACGGCTCTACTTTGATTATTGTTTGTCCTGCGCAAGGGTAAGTGTTCTTATATTATTCTATGTGCTAGGAAAGATGCTAGCAGCTACAATGTATGCACACACACGCACGCACACGCACGCACACACACGCACACGGCTGATGTGGATCACATAGAGCCGTTTAGAGAAAGTTGCAACTTTGGTGTTGCAAAACGTTTATTTTTCTTGGTACTTCCGTGTCTCTCTTAGCAAGACGCGCGCGTGTGTGAAGAGAACGCACGGAGGAGATGGATGTACACACACACACACACACACACACACACACACACACACACACACGCACACACACACACACACACACACACAGTATTTATAATAAAAATATACTAAGTGAGTAAAATAAAACAAAAAACTAAACATAAAGTACACAAAATTACAACAGAAATGCATAAAAATATACAAAAATGCTCCAAAAACATACAAAATTACTCCAAAAAACATTCATTACAGAAAAATACACAAATACAAAAAAACAAACATATGAAAACGACTCAAAATACACAAAACTAAATATTTATACAAAATTTGCACAAAACTACATTAAAAAAGATACAAAAATACACAAAATGATTCCAGAGTCACACTACAATGGCAACAAAAAACAATAATTATACACAAAAAGACAACAGAAAGATACAAAAATACACATAATGACTCCAAAAACATACATTACAGAAAAATACAACAAAAATATGAAAATGGCTCAAAATACACAAAACTAAATATTTATACAAAAAATACACAAAACTAAATATTTATTCAAAAAATACACAAAACTAAATATTTACACAAAGAATACACAAAATGACTCTTGAATCACACTGCAATGGCAACAAAAACTAAATTATACAAAAAATGCACAAAAAGACAACAGAAAGATACAAAAACCATATATTACAGAAAAATACACCAAACAAAAAAAATATAAAAGTGAGTAAAAAAAACAACAAACACATTTATTATGCACATGACCCATATAATTAAACCAGGAAAATTGCACCCACATTTTGAACCTGCAATTAAACCCCTTATGCTCCCACATGAATGCATACTTACGACGGACACTGTACTAGTCTTTTTAATTCATTATAGAAGCATCGGATCAGGACTCGATATCGGCCAATTCTCAAAATCAAAGGACTCTGACTCATGGGTACAAAACCTGATCTGTACATCCCTAACCTTAATGCTGCAAGAAATTGTGTCCATAAATGTTATGAAGATAATCTGTGACAAAGGGTAGCCCTGGCAGAGTCCAACCCTCACTGGAAACAAGTCCCACTTACTGCAGGCAATGGTGACCAAGCTCTGACTCTGGTCGTACAGGGAACGGACAACCCTTATCAGGGGTCCGATACCCCATATTCACGGGGGACCCCCACATGAATCCAAGGGACAAAGTCAACCAGTGCACAAAACACATGTGGTTGGACATACTCCCATTAACTCTCAAGGACCTGCTGAGGGTGTAGAGCTGGTCCACAGTTCCACGACCACGGCAAAAACCGCATTGTTTAAATCATTTTGTTTATTTTTGGGGCCGCAAAGAATTAAACCAATGGCCACATGTGGTCACATGTAGCCGCCAGTTGCACATGTCTGAGCTGCTCACGTGCTGCATTCTCTTTTCTCCAAGGAGGCGAAAGAAGACATCTATTGAATGGCAAGAGATGAACACTTTTCATTAGAATAAGAACAGCTCCTTCTTTCAGTTAAATGTGAGTTCATAGAAAAGTCGTCTGATGTTGCGCTCCCCCACCTGCATGCTTTCATCACATTATAGATGGCACACCATAAAAAACACTGTGATTTTTATGAGCAAATACAGGAATAAAAGCATGAATCCTCCTCGTCTAAAATGTTGAGTATTTGACATTTCCCTTTGATTAAATAAGACACTCGGCTCTAGAAGTGAGTAATGCACATGACAAGGCAAAGTAAGATTGTTCTGTACTCAGAGTCTTTAAAGGTTTGTCTCTCAGTGTCTGGGCAGCACAGGCAAAGACTGAGGGTGCCGTATATCCAGGGGGGGCACACAGAAACTATATTCTTCTATGTTTTCTTATAATAAACGTATATATAAGTGCTGTCAAGAGACTAAAACAATGCTGTGAATAATTTATCATGCTCTGTAATTAAAAACTGCTGAAAAACACCCTCAACTTGAGGTATTTTCATTGAAATCAGTGGCACATCAAAATATTGGTTTATAACAGTGTCTTTCTAAAGTATTTTATTGTTTGGTTTTAACAGACTTGAACATATGCAGGCGTTGCATTTACATTCTGCTGTATATGAAACTAGTCCCAAGGGCTACATGTCATATTGATGTGTACTTTTGTCAATCTCCAAATAAAAGAAAAAATAATAATTTAATGAAATAAAACATCAGGACTTATTCATTTTGGCTCTGAACCCTATCATCTTGTTCAGTTTTGGCAACACGGCGTTCTCGGAGCATGTAGCATAGCACTGTCAGAGTGTCTGCACTAGCTGTCCGTGCTAGCTGCTACATGTTTAGCATTGTGGTGGTAGCGGGGGATGCCAACTGTATTTTTGTCATGAGTCTGCTTATTTAGTCACTCCCTATTCTTGATTTTGCCTGTTCCTGTCCATGTTTTCCTGCCTGCCCAGTTTTCCTGCTCTCCACAGCTGCTCCTCATTCCCTCGTCAAGTCGGAGGAGGTTATATATACTCCCTCAGTTCAGTCAGTCTCTAACTAGATTGTCAACCTGTGAAGAGAGACTTTCAAGCTCCTTGAAATTATTGAGAGTTCCTGATTCTGATTGTAAAGTGTGGAATCTGTGTTCCTTATTAATAAACAAATCCAATTGGGGAATATTTCAGTTATCCTCCTTGTTTTGTTTGGGGCCCGTTTATTCAATCTTTTAGATAATTCAGTTTCTTCCTACTCCTTCCTGCGTTGCATTTGAGTTCTTCTGTTTACCCGTGATAGTACAATCTAGCCACGCTATGATCTCAGTATCACAGAAGGAAAGCCCAATGGAGCGGCTAGACAGACTAGAGAAGTGTATGGAGCAACATCAGGCTCAGTTACAATCTGCTACTTCTGATGTTCGTTAGTCGGCTGCAGCTAATGATCAAACCATTGCTACTCTGTCTGCTCAGATCCAACAGCTGGCAGTTACTGTCACTCAGTCACTGCTGTTGATCCCAATCCTGCACCAGCTCCGCCCTCTGCTGATCTTGCTCCTCCATTACCAGTTTCTGAACCTCGAGTGGGTACCCCAGAGCGCTATGGTGGTGACCCTGAAGGATGTAATCCTTTTCTGACAAACTGCTCCATACTCTTTGCCCTACAACCACATACATTTTCCACCGAGAGAGCCAAGGTGGCTTTTGCCATAAATCATCTTACTGAAAGGGCTCGGTTGTGGGGAACGGCTGAGTGGGAGCGACAGACACCTGCTTGTTCTTCCTTCCAGGCCTTTGCGGATGAACTTCGTAAAGTTTTCGGTGAAACCTCTTTAGGTCCGGACGCAGGGGGAGGTCAACTAGGGATGCGACAAGGGACCCGCACTGTTTCTGGTTATTCTATTGATTTCCGGACCCGAGACCTTCAGAGCCAGTGGAATGCCGCTGCCCAAACGGATGCTTATCTCCTGGGTCTGAATGACTACATCAAAGATGAGCTGGTTTCACATGACCTTCCCTCATCTCTTGATAAATTGATAGAGCTTGCCACCAGATTGGATCGTCGTATCCAAGCCCGACGGCAGGAAAAGAGGCACAGAATTCCTGAGCGACTTCCTGTTCCACGACCACGTCCTCCAGTAGATGTAAACCACTTTCCGGCTCCTCACGATGGTGGTTCCGAGCCTATGCAGGTGGGCCGAACCAGCCTTTCGCCAGAGGAGCGAGAACATCGTCGCCAGAGAAATCTCTGCCTTTATTGTGGAAAGCCCGGCCATTACGTTTTCAGATGTCCGGTAAAAGGGCACGCTCATCAGTAGAAAGGGGAGTACTGATGAGTCTTTCCTCCACACCATCCCCTATCAAACGACCCCACTTCCAGGCTCGCCTGTTGCTCAAACGTGTTACTCACACCCTGGCTTCTTTGATAGATTCAGGCTCTGATATTTGCCTTTTGGATGAAAACCTGGCCCAACAATTAGAGATCGAAAGCGTTCCTCTTCCAGCATCTGTTCCTGCTAATGCTCTGGACGGCAGACTCCTGGGTACTATCACACATCGCACAGTTCCTGTTCATCTGGTACTGGCTGGCAGGCACCATGAGACTGTCCAGTTTCACATCCTGAAGACTCCACAACATCCTGTTATTCTGGGGTTCCCTTGGCTTCTCCGACATAACCCGCATATCGACTGGTCTACGGGTTCCTTTATTAGTTGGAGTCCATATTGCCATCAGATCTGCCTGAAACAAGCTATACCAGCTCTACTACGCAGTGACACCTCTGGTCCTCCATCTGATCTACAAGGGGTGCCAGAGGAGTATAATGATCTCCAAGAGGTGTTCAGTAAGACTAGGGCTACCTCACTTCCTCCACATCGTTCGTACGATTGTAGCATTGACCTGCTACCTGGAACATCACCTCCTCGTGGTCGTATTTACTCCCTGTCAGGACCTGAAAGAGAAGTAATGGAAAAGTATGTCAACGAGTCTCTGGCTGCAGGCTTAATCAGGCCCTCCTCATCTCCCGCTGGAGCAGGCTTCTTCTTTGTTGAGAAGAAAGATAAGACGCTAAGGCCGTGCATCGACTACAGAGGGCTTAACAACATCACTGTCAAGAACCGCTATCCTCTTCCGCTCATCTCATCAGCATTTGAACTCCTGCAGGATGCGGTCATTTTCACTAAACTTGACCTACGCAATGCTTACCATTTGGTCCGAATTCGGGAAGGGGATGAGTGGAAGACTGCTTTTAACACTCCTACTGGACACTACAAGTATCTGGTTATGCCATTCGGTCTCACCAACGCTCCCACAGTTTTCCAGGCTCTGGTTAATGATGTTCTCCGTGACATGTTAAACCAGTATGTTTTTGTTTACCTCGACGACATCCTGATTTTCTCAAGGTCCAAGGAAGAACACGTTCATCATGTCCAATCCGTCCTGCAACGCCTGCTTGCAAACTCACTCTTTGTCAAGGCAGAAAAGTGTGAGTTCCATACCCCATCTGTTGCTTTTCTTGGTTATGTCATTGGTCAGGGAAGCATTTCCATGGACCCCTCCAAGGTAGAAGCAGTTGCGCCCTGCCCTGTTCCTGAGTCCCGTAAGATGTTACAGCGCTTCCTTGGGTTCGCAAACTTTTACCGAAAGTTCATCCGGGGTTACAGTTCGGTTGCTGCTCCACTCACAGCACATACCTCCTCCAAAGTACCCTACAGGTGGTCTTCAGAGGCGGAGGAGGCCTTTAAGTCACTAAAGAAGCGTTTCACCTCTGGCCCCATTCTTAGGGTTCCGGATCCTGAAAGGCAGTTTGTGGTGGAAGTCGACGCTTCTGATGTGGGTGTGGGGGCAGTTTTGTCTCAATGAGCACCTGATGATCAGAAGCTGCACCCCTGCGCCTTCTACTCTCGACAGTTAACATCGGCAGAGAGGAACTATGACATTGGTAATTGGGAACTGCTGGCAGTTAAATTGGCCTTGGAGGAGTGGAGACACTGGCTCGAAGGCAGCAAGGTGCCATTTCTAATGTGGACAGATCACAAGAATCTGGAATATCTTCAGTCTGCAAAACGCCTCAACTCTCGGCAGGCCCGGTGGGCTCTGTTTCTCACTAGGTTCAATTTCACTCTGTCCTATCGACCTGGTTCAACACTAAGCCGGATTCGCTGTCCCGCCAGTTCTCCACCTCGGAAGTCTCCACTGCAGAACCCGAGACAATCCTGTCCAACTCCCACATGGTTGCCATCCTCACATGGGACGTGGAGGAACGGGTCGAAGCTGCTCTGGAGGACAGTCCTGGACCCAGCACCTGCCCTGACAACCTTCTCTTTGTTCCTCAACATCTCCGGTCGGATGTTCTGCAATGGGCCCACAGTTCTAAACTTACATGTCACCCTGGTATCCAGCGGACTAAAGAGTTCCTGCGGCAAAGGTTTTGGTGGGCTTCCCTGGATGAAGACACCAGAGATTTTGTCAATTCCTGTCCTGTATGCAATCAGTCAAAACCTACACACCAAGCACCTGCTGGACATCTTCATTCCCTACCTGTTCCTCATCGACCTTGGTCCCATATATCCCTTGACTTTGTTACCGGCTTAGCTGCTTCTGATGGACACACCACCATCCTGACAGTCGTTGATCGTTTTAGTAAGATGGCTCATTTCATTCCTCTTCCTAAACTTCCATCGGCGAAGGAGACCGCCCAACTTATGTTGCTAAATGTTTTTCGTCTGCACGGACTGCCTACTGATATTGTCTCGGATCGGGGCCCACAATTCACCTCCATTTTCTGGCGGGAGTTCTGTTCGCTTCTAGGAGCCACTGTCAGCTTGTCATCAGGATACCATCCTCAATCAAATGGCCAAACCAAAAGAATTAACCAACAGATGGAAACCATTTTGCGTTGTATGGCTTCCAGAAGTCCGTCCTCCTGGTCCCAACAGTTACTGTGGGTCGAGTACTCGCATAACACTCTGCAAAGTACGGCCACAGGCCTTTCACCATTTCAATGTGCGTATGGGTATCAGCCACCCTTATTTCTATCCCAAGAGAAAGAAGCATCTTGTCCATCTGTTCAGGCCTTCATCAAACGCTGCTACAGGACCTAGAAACAGGCACGAAAAGCCCTGCTCCGTTCAGCACATCGTTACTCTGCTTCTGCTAATCGCCGCCGCTCTGAGGCTCCTGTATACCAAGTAGGCCAGATGGTTTGGCTTTCCACAAAGAATCTCCCTCTTAGAGTTGAGTCCAAGAAACTCGCTCCAAGGTTCATTGGTCCTTTTGAAATTGAGAAGGTGGTCAACCCTGTGGCTGTGCGCCTCAAGTTACCCAGGGTCATGCGTATTAATGCCACCTTCCATGTCTTGAAGGTTAAACCTGTCCATGAAAGTCCTCTTGCTCCCGCCCTACCTCCTCCACCACCAACGCGTCTGATTGATGGGGAACCTGCATACACGGTTTGATGCCTTCTCCGTTCCAGGCGCCGTGGCAGAGGACTCCAATACCTAATTGACTGGGAGGGGTATGGTCCTGAGGAGCGATGTTGGGTACCTGCCAGGTTTATCTTGGACCCGCGTCTCATTCGAGCCTTCCATGAGCAGCATCCGGATCAACCTTCGGCGGACGTCACTGCTTCTGGCCGATCTGGTTCTGGGGTGCCTTCTGTCCTTCCTCCTGCGGCCTTGGATGACCAGCTGGACAACAGTGGTTCTGTGGAGGAATCGAGTGGTTGTTCTTCTGTCTGTTTGGAGGGTGGTTCGGGGCATTCTGAGGAGTTCTGACCCTCCACCGTGTTCCCCTCCTCCCTCCCGGTGTGGTGGTTGCTGTTGGGACGGCAGGAGCCGTCCCTTGAGAGGGGGGTTCTGTCATGAGTCTGCTTATTTAGTCACTCCCTGTTCCTTGATTTTGCCTGTTCCTGTCCATGTTTTCCTGCCTGCCCAGTTTTCCTGCTCTCCACAGCTGCTCCTCATTCCCTCGTCAAGTCGGAGGAGGTTATATATACTCCCTCAGTTCAGTCAGTCTCTTGCTAGATTGTCAACCTGTGAAGAGAGACTTTCAAGCTCCTTGAAAGTATTGAGAGTTCCTGATTCTGATTGTAAAGTGTGGAATCTCTGTTCCTTATTAATAAACAAATCCGATTGGGGAATATTTCAGTTATCCTCCTTGTTTTGTTTGGGGCCCGTTTATTAAAGTGTGGAATCTGTGTTCCTTATTAATAAACAAATCCGATTGGGGAATATTTCAGTTATCCTCCTTGTTTTGTTTGGGACCCGTTTATTCAATCTTTTAGATAATTCAGTTTCTTCCTACTCCTTTCTGCGTTGCATTTGAGTTCTTCTGTTTACCCGTGATAATTTTGCTTGATTTGTCCACAACTTGTTTTGTGTTTTCCATCCGGTGTTTTTAAAAGCCAAAATTACCACAAACGAAGCTGAGTAGCTCGGCAGTCTCCCGTCTTGTTATTGTAGTCTGTGCATCAGTAATATGGGTATACCGGGAACTCTTGAAATGAGGAAGGTTCCATGCTGTCTGGAGTGCTGTTTTAGCGCGTTATTTTTTGACTGTAATTAATTCATCCCAATGAACGGGTTAAAGTGACAGCCATAATATATATGTAAATTAGTTGGTACTATTTGTTAATATAACAAAAAATATGTGTATACATGTAAACTATTATGTTTGGTGTTAAACTAACTGTGGCATCATAAAGGGGGCTTGTCCAGGACTGCTTTCAGGAACTACATCCAGTCTGCTCCTGGAGTGTTCAATTTATTAACCCCTGTTTCATCAGTGTGACAAAAAAAAGAGCAGACTGGAGTCATAAATAACTGATTTTTCCTCTGATTCAGTCGATAAATAGATCACTGTATCATCTGTGTAACGGTGGACATTTCTGCGTCTTCTCCTGTAAAGTAACTGTAGATTATGTGACATCCTTGATCCAAATCCAAAGTTTTAAATACTGTGTTGTTATCAGCATCAGCAGCAATGTGTTTAAAACGAGGCGAGCTGTCACTCTAAATACCAGAAGACAAAAAAAACCTGATGCCATTCCTCCAATTCGGAAGCTGTTTGTGTTTCATTTTTCACAGAAAATAAGCGCGATAATCAGAAATCGTGCAGCAGCAGCTGTGTCAATACCTCATTTTGAGTAAAGGAAGCCAGAAATGTCTCCAGCATGTGAATAAACCCAGGCAATCATCAGCGCCGCGGTTTGCCTCGTGTGTCGGCTTGAGATACCGTGTCTATTATTGCCCGCGCTATTGTGACGTGGAGCAAGTGCACAACAACCCAGCGATTATGCAGCTGACGAATGAAGACCTGAGTGAAAAAGCTGTTTGCCGTTTAAGTAGGGGGGTGGGGGTGGGGGGGGGGTGCAGTGTGAAATCAGCAGATTGAAATTTAATAAGAAGAAATCAGCCCGTTTGGCCCGGCAGAGAGACTATTGGAAAATTGATGTTCTCTCGCTGTGTTAAACTTTAATGCAGGAGTAGATTTGTAGATGCTGGCAAAGAAATACAAAGGAGGAGGAGGAGGAGGAGGAGGAGGAGGAGGAGGAAGAGTAGAGCAAACATCCATCCATAGGAGTGACTGCACAACACGTGCACCAGGGTGGACTCTGAGAGAGAGATACGGATTAGACCCACAGCTGTGAGGAGTCAGATACCACTAGGCAGGTCGTTCAGCCAGAAAATAGAAAGTCAAATGTGTTTTAGAGACTCTCACTGGATTAAAGGTGATCCTTCGTCCCTGCTGCACCTGAACGCACCATCAGCGTACAAAAGGAAGTGTTGGAGAGCTGGGTGAAAGGACTGCTGGGAAAAAAAGAAACATTTACAGTAGAGACGAGCAACTTTATTACAAATGTGATCTGAGGATCATATGATCAACATTCAATAATGACCAATCTGAGCATTAACATAGGAACAACACAGAGTTTGTCTTTTTGTTGTCACTTTGTGCATTTTAGTAGTCGACTTGAGTGTTTTCCCAGTAACTTTGTGCATTTTGTTGTCATATTTTGTTTTTGGCATAAATTATGTCTTTTTTTTTGTCATTTTGTGTGTGTTTGATGTTGTTTTCTATATTTAAGGATGCATCAAGTGAGTTTTTGTTGTGGTTTTGTGTTTTTGGATGGAATTTCTGTATTTTTCTCACATTTTAAAAAAAATGAAATTTTTTGTTATTGTGTTTTTTTAATGTAATTGCATGTTTTTGCATATATTTTTGGTGTTTCGGTTATCGGTTTTGTATATTGTATTGTTTTTGTAGTCGTTTTGTGTGTTTTCTCTGCAATTCTGGACACATCAGTGGCCTTTAAATACATACAGTACAAGGGTTTATTTTTCAAGAATTTAGTTGAACATATTTATTAAGATTTGAGATTTTTGTATGCAATAGTTTGCCTGTTTTTGTTGTAATATATGTATTTCTGTCACTTTTTGTTGTTGTTTTTTCATTATTTGAACAATTTGTGTCTGTTTTTTATATTTTGGTCATTCTGTGTATTTTTATTACAGTAATGTTTGTTTTTAGCGTAACTTTGTGTTGTTTGCTGTTTGTTCAGTATTTATGCTATTTTTCACCCATCTTCATTTGTATTAAGAACCCCAACAACAGAGTATTTGAGGTTTATTTTCCCAAATACGCCTTTCATGACGCTTCTAAAAACTGGGGGCCTTCATGCAGATGCAGAGTGGGCGTGTCTGTTGACGCAGACTTCACTCTGCAGAAGGTGATCACTATAGCAATGGTCTTTTGTTATCCACACACTCTTGTTATTGTTTACAGACAAAAAACTGCACAATACAGTAAAACACATGGATATTTAAAGGTAAGGTAGGTAATTTCCTCCAGATACACTTTTCAAGATTTTGGTTGAAATTGTCTTTATGTCTTGACAGAAATTAAGATCTTATGTTCTCTGAAAAAAGAACAAAGAAAATCCATCATCTGTAGCAGCTGTAAACCTGTAATAACTTCGACCAATGGAAAAAAACTAACCTTTTTTTTAACCACTCACGTCTCCCTGCTCGTTCTCGACCCCTCACGTGCACGAGCCCACACTCCAAACACCGGTGACGGACTTAAAATTGAATTTTTAGTCACATTTTTAACTTAATTAATGATAAAGTTTAGTGTTTACTTACTGCTGAATTAGACATGAGACGACGTAGTTTCTACACAATACAAGCGATGAGCTGAGGTCTGCTATTGGAGCAGCGGTGCTCGTGCATTTGAGTGAGACGGAGCACAGAGGGGAGGGGAGAGGGGGGTAAAGGCGGAGCCGTCGGTGAAGCTACATTCAAAATAATGCTAGCTTTCAAAAATCACCTACCCTGCCTTTAAGCGTCTATTGCAATTGTGAGTCCAACAAACGCTGTTTCAGGGTGTGTGTTTATCACATCAATAGAGGAGTCATTCAGCTGTTTCAAACACTCACATAAGCTGCTACGTCACTTTCTTGTCGTCCTCACCTCTACTGGCCACAGGAATAGTCCATTTAAGGTGATAATCCACTGTTTTCTCCAAACGCTGTGTCGCATTGGGTCACAAACACGTCAGATCATGTAAAAAGCGATACAAGGCGATATAACGGCAACTAAAAGTGAAACTGATTGTGAGTGCTCACACTGCGCTTTGGATTATCTATATACTGGATAATCTATGTACTGGATAATCTATATGCTAGATAATCTATATACTGGATGATCTATATACTAGATAATCTGGATAATCTATGTACTGGATAATCTATATGCTAGATAATCTATATACTGGATGATTTATATACTGGATAATCAATGTACTGGATGATCTATATACTGGATAATCTGGATAATCTATATGCTAGATAATCTATATACTGGATGATCTATATACTGGATAATCTATATACTGAAGGTACATATATTAAGTGTGGATAAAGGGACTAGTGGTTAAAGGAGCAGGCTTGTCATCATAGGCTCACTGGTTCTAATCTCTCTGGTCCATCACTGTGAGATGTTGATCAGTACCTTATATTAACCCTAACTGTTCCCTGGGTGCTACACCATGACTGCTCACTGCTCCTCAGGGAGGGGTTAAATGCAGAGAACACTGTGTGTGTAGCTTTATGAAAACGACGTATAATGTGTATTCTATATTAAACCGCAGTGTTTGTTTTTGCTGTGAGGTAGTTTGGAACATTCTTATTGGGTAGGAGGAGCCAGAATTCAGGAGGAGGAGTTTCTCCCTTATGACGTATTATTTGGGGAAAAATCCCACTGGCCTGTTTGGAGCTGACTTTTTACAAAATGTGGAATAACAAGGGAGGGAGGAAATAGAACTTCTTCAACTTTAGTCCTCTGAATGAGGCTAAAGGAATGTTTATCACTGTAGCAAAACCATTGTAAAGTACATTTTTCATAATACTGCCCCTTTAGAAGCATTATTTCTGTATTTTTCATTGTTTGTCTGATAGGCTCTGAAAAGGTCAGCGAAGGAGTTGGTCTGCATGTGATATATGATCATGTTTGTGACTCCTCTTGGACCAAGGAGGGTCCAGTCACAAGGAGACAGACACAGACAGACACAGACAGAGATGTAGAGAGACAACTTGTACACCTTGTGGTTCGCACAAAACTGGAATGAGGTCCACCAGTCCACGTCTGATCTACACCTGATCTCCAGCTTTTGGAGGACCTGCTGCTCAGAAGTGTTTTCAGTGATGAGAAGTTTGACAGAGCCATGGTTTCCGTGTGTCGTGTTTCATCAGGAGGGAAACGTTGTGTCCTCTTATGTTGAGCAAAGCTGCCGTGAGCGTTGCCATGTTGTACATGTAAATACTGTCGCACTGCAGGAGCCGAGAGCCCGTTACATCAAAGCTGAGCCATGCCTACACATGCCATGAATTATTAAAGCTGCGTGATGTGCGTGTGCTGCAGTCAAACATAGAAACACTCAGAAACACGTGGAGTCCAACCCGAGCAGGTGCTTCACTTCTATTCAATTTGAGCATCGGGAGGCACGACCTGCGTCTCTATTTCTGTGAGCGTTCCAGCAGCCACCGGCTGTTTGATTGGCCCTGCAATGGCTCATTTCACTACCTAATTGAGGTGTTTCCATCAGATTCCCAAGTTAAATAAAGACGCTCCCTGAAGCAAGGCATAAAATGACAAAAGGAAGTTTCCTCTATGAATGCAAAAGGAGGATAAAACCAACGAAGCCTGGATAATATAATACATTATATTATATGTTATTAATATATCATTTCAAATGGATCAAAAGTGTTTCCATACACTTACAAATGACAGAAAATACAACAGTTTCTGACAACATTATAGCCACTGCGCAGCAATGATTGGGGCCAGGCAAATTCAGTAGTCATCAGTAGTCATCAGCTGTTAGCATATTTCAAACTGCTGTAAAAATTTCAGTTATTGAAACAAAAATCCAAAAATACACGTATTGAATCCAGACAATGTGGAGATGTTGTTTTTTTAACAATGATTTATTGGCTCCAGAAGTGGGTAAAACTGGCCTTTTACAAATGAAATGTTTTGATTGGCTCCAGTTGTTCCTAGGAGGGCAAAATTTAAAATGCTGTAAAAAAAATTCAGTTTTTTAGATAAAATTCTGATACATTTGAAAATGTATTTGTCAAGAATTTGCATGTTTACATCACCATTTACTGCCAAACCTTTCGATGCACTGGAGGCTCAGTTTTTGGTTTATGTTGGACAATCTAAAAATGAACTGTCGACAGTTTGGTGTCAATTGAGCAGAAATGAGTTTTGCAGTTTTTGATAAAAACAGTGATGGACATTGGCAATGGCTTTAAAAGGACAAACGTTTCTTCAGTGTTGGACTGACATTTTGGTGAAAGCTGTGGATCTGTTGATTTATTGTGAATGTTTTTTAAATATTGTAATTGGCTTTCTGTAGCACCACTTTTAGATTATTGGCCTGTTTTTGCAGCTGAGCCAATCTGGGAGGGGAATGGACCTTTGGGCAAAGTTTGGTGATTGTTCACACATGAGAAGAAGAAAATTCAGGATGAAAATAGATTCCCCTGATACACCATGTCACTTCATTAGTTTATTTGTTAAATGATGAGAAAAGTAAGGGCAGGCTTTTGTTATTTTGTATGTTTTTCTCTTATATTTTTTCTTAGTTTTTTTTTTATTTTATTGTATTATTTTTCATAAAGTGTGTTTTTGTTGTTTTGTATCCAGCTGTGATTTTAGCCTGAAGCCATCCTATACAGTGCCACAGTGTGGTATTTTTCTCCTTTTTTTTTTTTTTTTTTGTATTTTTGTCATATTGTGTTTTTTGTTGTAGTTTTGTGTTTCTGTTGTGTATTTTTGTGTTTTTTCCCCTGCATTTTATTGCAATCTTTTGTGTCTTTGGCATCACTGTGTGCGTGTGCGTGTGTGTGAAATTATAGGACAGATTGTAAAGGTTACAATAATGTAATCTTTATTGATCACCGTAGTGTAATTCTTCTTGGGGTTCGGGGGCTTGCTCAATATCCTACAGTGTTGGCCCGGGTGAGACTCGAACCGGCGACCCTCCGATTACAAGCCCGCTGTTCTTAACCACAAAAAGAGTAGGAATATAACGAGCCGTCCTCTTGGAACGCAGCTATAAATGAATACTACTTCTTTGCTCTCTCTGGGAGGATTGAGCAGCGTCGGCCATGTAAGGAACACTGTCTGCTCTGGAGGAGCTGAGGGCGCTTATTAATCATCAAGCTTTTTCAGGCTCACGTCTTTTCTTTTTAATGAGTTGTAAAGCAGAGAGAGTGAGTGCAGTGACAATTCCTAATCACCCCCCATAATTTAACCTAACCTGGCGTCCCATTTCACCCGCGGAGCGCTGAGGAACAAGCCAAGCGCACGTCAGAGCCATTTAGAGCCGAGCGACTCTGAGCAAAGCACTCGTACGACCTGCTGCTGCTGTGATTGGAATATGAATCATGCAAGGATGAAACATTACTCTGCAGATTCAAATGCCTTTCTAAGTTAAGTTGGAAAGCAAACATCAGGAATATATCTGCTAAAATCTCCAAAGTCCTTGTAATATAATCAATAGAACTAAACATATCCTTGATCATAACACACTCCACACCTAGTACTGCTCTTTCATTCAGCCTGTGTATGGGGCAATAACTACAAAAATGTAATTATTTTACTACAGAAAAGGGCCGTACGAATTATACATAAGGCTGCGTATCTTCAACTCACAAAACCTCAAATCAAAAATTATTAAAAATGTATGATATAGTAAAATTATTTAATGCACAGTTCATGTTCAAAGCTTATCATTATGTATTACCTGCTCATATTCAAAATGTGTTTTCTCATAAATGTCAGTCGTACGGTTTGGGAGGATTTGGGAACTTTGTGGTTCCGATGGCTGGATCCACCAACCAGGAGATGTTTTTTTCTATGTCTGTGTGTGGTGTAAAGTTGTGGAACAGTCTGAACTAAAGCAGTGTCAAAGCATTCACTATTTCACATGTCTTTACCAACCAAACGTCTGGTCACAATACACAGATGATGAGGTTTGATTGTATTCATGTTGTGTGGACAGTTGGATGAGATGTTACTTACCCTGGTGGTATTCCCATTACCATTGTTGGTATTTGAAAAGCATTGTTACATGTGCCATTATCTGTGTAGTATGTGTCAGTATGTATGTGTGGTTCTGCACATGTGCAACCATGATACGGTTTTTTTTGGTTTTTTTTGTGAAAATTGAAAAGGAAGCAGCTATTTTGTTTATATTCATTCTTTGTTAGATCGGGGTGGGGTACAGTATGTTTTTCTTCTCCCCACTCCATTTCAAGCATTAGTGTATGTGATTATTATGGTGAAGCCTATACTTTTGTTTTGTTCTTGCCACACTATTTGCTTGAAATAAATGAAAATGAAGATATCCAATGAAGCAAATAAAATAAAAGAGGATGCACAGTGATGTAGAGATGTGCATCGTCGGCGTAACCACAAACACGGTGGTACAATCTGCATGTTTTGGATGGTTTTTAATTGATATCTGTAAAAATGCCCTAGGGTGGACACTGGGGTCCTATCTGTGTGGAGTTTGCATGTTCTTCCCGCTCTGCATGGGTTTCCTCTGGGTACTCCGGCTTCCTCCCATAATCCAAAAACATGACTGTTAGGTTGACTGGAGTAGTGAGTGTGAGTGTGAGTGGTTGTCTGTGTATGTGTTGCCCTGCGAGGAACTGGCCCATGAACTGTTGTGTTGTGTGTTTGCTATTTTGGGGCATTTTGTTGTGATTTAGGGTTTTTGAACTCATTTGTGTGCATTTTTGTCATCATTTTTCATGTTATTCTCTCATGTTTCTGTAAATTCTTCTCATTTTGTGTTTCAGAGTCATTTAGTGTTGTTTATTATTGTTATTCAGGATTCATCTTTGAGTACTTTTTAATTTGTTTTCAGTGTTTTTGTCATCTGTTTTTGTGACGCACAAAATTTGAGCGAGGGCCGCCTCTGGCCCCCGGGCCGCCAGTTGCCATCATGGGAAAGTCGATGCTGTGGGTAAAACCAGACGAACAGTGACAAACAGATACACGTATGGTCGTCTGCGTCATCGAGCAACTTATAGCAACTTTCTGGGCCACTTTTCACACAGTGGAGTTCTTTAAGAAATGTTTGCATGATTTTTAAATCATTCATTCCAGAAAAGCTGCTTTCTCCATTCCACCTTTGGTTCTGCCTCCGTCTCCTCCTCCAACAATAACTGCAGCCATCTGCGAGTAAAGCTGTGACAGTGAACTGCTGCCTGTCAAACAACTCCAGCTTTAACCAATCACATACCTCTATTTGTAGCTCCTCCTTTTTTCTGATGCTTTCTTTGTCCTTTCTGTCAATGTTTGACCATCACTGCATTGTGTTGATTTGATTTGATTTGATTTGATTTGATTTGATTTGATTTGATTTGATTTGATTTGATTGGTTCCTGCATGAAATGGAGTCGAGTAAATCACATTGAGCTTATTCTTAAAATCTGGTGTGTGTGTGTGTGTGTGTGTGCGTGTGTGTGCGTGTGTGTGTGTGTGTGTGTGTGTGTGTGTGTCTTGGTCCGCTGCCATCACGTTTCACTCTGTGTTTAATGTAATCTTTTTAATAAACCAGCCCGTCCTTTCAACCTCAGGAATGCTTAGACCAACGTTTTTACCGTAATTGCCTCATAGATCAGCTCCGTGTGAGGCGTTCAGGTGCTGCATGTCAGCTGATCACAGCCGCCGATACCAGCCTCTCTCAGCCAATCACAGGCTGACACGGCCACTCACGAGCCTTTTTGATTAGAAACGTTCATGCTCCATTGATCCTCTTTCTGTACAATTTGTTGTGATTTGTGTTTTTTTGATTGATTTCTGTGTATTTTTGACAGCTTTTTGTATATTTTTCTGTATTTGCAGTCATCTTGTCTATATTTTTAAGTCATCTTGTCTATATTTTTAAGTCATCTTGTGTATTTTTGTCTTGTTCATGTAAATTTTTCTCTCATTTTGCGTGTTTTGTGTTTTGTTCATTTTATTGTGATTCATGTTTTTGGATTTATTTTTGTGTATTTTTGTACGTTTTTTGGTCTAAGTGTATCTTTGTTGTAGTTTTGTATATTTTTCTTGTATTTTGTGTGTTTTATAGTCAGTTTGTGTTGGTTTTCTATTGTTTGACTCAGAGCAGCGATGCTTTCATTTTTTGTTGATCCTATTTCTGTACATTTTGTTGCAATTTGTGTTTTTGAATTATTTTTGTTGGGTTTTTTACATGTTTTGGTCTTTTGTTCATTTTTGTGTGTTTTTGTTGGGTTTTGTATATTTTTCTGTGTTATTTGTTCTCATCTTGTGTATATTTTTTCATCATGTTGTGTATTTTGTCTTGTTCTTGTGTAATTTTCTCACATTTTGAGTGTTTGTGTTGTTGTGTTTTGGTCGTTTTGTTGTGATTCGTGTTTTTGGATTTATTTTTGTGTATTTGTAGATTTTTGTGGTGGCTTTGTTTATTTTTCTCGTATTTTGTGTGTTTCATAGTCAGTTTGTGTTGGTTTTTCTATTGTTTGATTAGAAACTACACTAATGCAGCGATGCTTTCATGTTCTGTTGATCCTCTTTACGTCACTCACGACACAAATCATTAAAAGCAGCAGAAAAACCAGCTGATAATCACGTTATTGTTCAATCTTATTCTATCATACGGTCAATAAAAGTCACATTTGAAGTAGGCGTAGTTTGGGATGTTGTGGTCCCGCCCCCTGGGTTACTTTGTGTACTGTATGTGTGCGTGCTGAACGAGCGCTCAGACCAGCTGGTGTTAAGGTTCAACAGGTGATCAGGTTATCTTGTAACGACTGAGTTTGTCCCGTCAGGACGAAGATCAAACCAAACGCTACAAAACCTGTAAATCTGTGCAAACAAAAAGTTGATCTCCTCAAAAATCTCAAATCTTAACTAAATTCTAAAAAATAAATCCTTGTGTGTATTTAAAGGCCACTGATGAGTCCAGAATTACAAACAAAATAACACAAAACAGCGAAATACACAAAATCACTTCCAAAACACACAAAAGGACTACAAAATTACGCAAAAATAAGAGTACAACTAAACAATGACCAAAATACACACAAAAACATGTAAAATGACTTAAAAACACACAAAAGGATGACAAAAAATACACAATATTTTAAAAATTACAGAAAAATATCCAAAATTACAACAAAAAGACCGATTGGTAATTATTCTAAATACTGACATGAATGTTGATTATGTGACCCTCAGATCAGATATGATCACATGTTTGTGGCCCCGCCCCCTGTCATAAAAGTGGCCCATCATGATTCACACAGAAATCTCTCTGTTAGCAGCTTCGGTTTGAATTCTTTAAAACGTCAGATCTCGCTCATCGGTAAATGAAATCTCCCATTGGGGCTCATTTATTTGACAACTAATCAAGAAAACTATCCCACAGTTGTCTTAGAAAGTGTTGTTTTTACACATCATTTCATGTGTCGTATCCTCAGCACCTTAAAGCCAGCTCTGCCAAATGCTCATCCAGGCGTCTTTATTCAGTGCTCCATATTTTTCCCGCAGGTGCTGTCAGTTTGACACACTACAGAAATCGCTTTGCTCAGGCCTTTTAAAGCTCCGTGCTTCGTGCTTAATTCTCTGCAGTGAAATCCTTTCAGGCATCAGAGACGTGAACCTATTCAGAAACAAGGTCAGCTCAGGTCTGAGCTGGTTTCAAACCAGCAGAAACGAGACCTCAAATGACTTTTCCCACACTGAACTTGATCTGAGTAAATAATCCAATACAGTCAACAGGATGCATTCAGCCATTGTGGGTGGAGCCTTTAATTTTTAGGAACTGCTGTCGTTTGAACTTGGTTGTTTTGAGAGCCGGCAGCGTGATAGATGAAGCCTCAAGAGACCTGGAAGCTTTCCTCTACGGACATACTGTATACAGGAAAAAGTCAGCAAATAATCTGCGTGCAAGCAGAAGGTTGAAAACTTGAAAAAGTTGCTTCTGAGGAGGCTAAAAAGTCGCCGCCCTTACGCCGACCCATCTTTCGCCCTGCGCACGCTGTGTCGCCCGTCCCCTGATCGCGCCGACTCTGGCTGCCGCGCCGATCCCCGGCAAAGAGGGCTGGCGACGGCGGCAAGGCCAGGGAGTGGGAGGGAGCGTTACCAAGTGAATCTGCGCAAACCAAAAATTAATCTGCACAAACAAAAATTTAATCTGCGCAAACAAAGAGTTAATCTGTGCAAACAAAAAGTTAAAAGTTCATCACCACTAACAGAAAACAGTTGTGATTAATCTAAACGTGCCTCCTCACTACAAAACTCTGAGAACTTCAAACCAAAGAGGAAACAATGAGGAACATTGTGCTGAACTCCTGCAGGGAGAAGCACCAAAGCTAACACTCCCATCACCATTTGTTTCTTCACTTCTAATCAACCGTTTCTTTATTGGCTAATCTTCCTCCCTCTCACCCTTTTTATTCCACAATCAGGAGCTTCGGCTCTCCCACGCGTGTTGGAATAAATGTTCACACGACACAAATTAAATCTATCAGTGTTGTCTTTAAGAAGCCACGAGTGCACACTCTAGACGTTTCTCCAACGTCAAACGCCACATGATTGCATCGCCCTGGCACTGACCTTGGAGAGTGTCACGCTGAAACTTGGCGCTGGGAAATGCTGTGGTAGCATTCCCAATGAGGAATCCCAGGAGGCGCGGAGGTCAATCAAACCTTAGAGTAGCTGCTGCTTCTTCCCTGGATTTAAAGAAACTGCTGATTTCCACGGCTTCCAACTGTGAGCTCTGATCCTACCGCCACCTCTCTGTTCCACAGCTTTCCTTATGTTCACATAATGGTGAGACCCATACTTGGCAAACTACACTGTGTTCTGCTCAGTTATCCCTGACAAGCCCCCATATTGTCACAGCCTGGCTCTGAGGAACAGACTACTGGCTTTATGCAGAAACACAGGTATTCATGGTGTAGAATAGCTTGCTGGTCAATAGGAACAAAGCGTGAAGTCACATGACTGGTGAAAAGTTGTGAATACATACATGGAGACACTTATCTTAACATATCTGATTAAAGGAACCAGAGTTGGTGTTATTGATCTACTGGTGCTCCTCATGTCTTGTGATGAACCTCTGTGTGTTGACGGCTGCCGTTGTTAGCGCGAGCTATTAAAACATGGAAAATATCTATTTTTTACTGTCTTCACAAAAGATGTGTAGTTATTTCCATAGAAGTCTCTCATCGTAAACTTTTGGGAACACTTTACTTGAAATTTTACACATAAGGCTGACGTTACGCTGTCATTATCAGTCATTAGCATGAATAGTCATGTCGTTCTGTCATTAAGTGACATTCAATATATTATGACTCCTTTGGAGCTACATTGGTGTTTCCTGGGTTAGGTGGAAGGATCTAGTGGGGTTAGGTAGGGTTAGGGTTAGGTTTAGGGAAATGTCTTTTTTTGATGAGACCCCCTGGAGAGTTCTGAGCCCCTCCCAGTTAGATAGGGAATCAAAGGCAGGCACGAGCCAACGCTTGTCATTCGGGGTAGAGCTAGGGTTAGGGGTTAGGTGACAGCCTTCATGACACCTTATTCATGCTAATGACATGTCATGTCATAATAATCACAACGTAATGTCAGATCTATGTAAACAATTTCAAGTAAAATGTTACCAAATTTTCGAACATCTATGTTTCTCCTCACACCAGCAACACAGTTGATGGTTAGTCACCAGTTTATTTGGATACTACTTAGATCATAACAACGCAAAAAAAACTTGTATCCCGTCTGACACACCCATGAACACTCCCCCTTCAAATGGAATATTGTATTATAAGAATGGTACAGTGTAAGCTCGCTACAATACATTAGAATGGTTATCAACGTGAGGAATGCTCCAGTGAATGATGACCAGGGAACTGTGTGTGTGTGTGTGTGTGTGTGTGTGTGTGTGTTTTCTCCTCCAGCCATAGCACTTATCATAGAGCTGCTTTTACAGTTTCACTGATCAATTTATGGGTGACTAAAGAATGAGTTCACCCAGAATGTAGCCTTATTCAAGAAGTTCACCGCTATAATTTTGCCCCGGTACGAAGTGTCAAGCACAGCCCTCAGAGCTGTTGCCGTATCTCTGTTGCACTGTAGCAGGAGGGAGGGGCTGCTGCCTCGGCTATACAGACAGTGACGGGGAGGGGAGCGAGTTTTTATTTTTATTTTTTTTAATGCGCACAAACAACATTAGCCAGGGGTTTCATAGAAAATTATTTAAAGTAAGTAAATTAAAAGCTAAATCTGCAGAGCCGGGTGCTGTGGGCTGAACTAAGGAAGAGAACATAAGAGGGGGGAGGGGCTTCGTCCCCAAGGATGGAGCTTCATCTCCTTGAACAGCAGGAAAACGGCTGCTCAATCTGATAAAAAACTGGAAGTATGTTTTTCAGGAGGGAATGACACACTGACATTATATTAAGATTGAAAAAGTGAGCAGATGTTCTACGAGCACAGGCTGAAAGAAAAGTGCTTGTAGAAATTCTGTGGGATACCAGCTGAAATAAGTCCTATAGAGTCCTACCCTCTCTGTGTGCAGGACCTGGTCTAGGACCTGGACCTTCTGTTGTTGACCAGGTGACACACATGCACACACAAACACAGAGATTGCTACTGTAAATCTGCACGCAGAACCAGAGGCTGTCTGCGTTTTTAGTTAAATCATTTCTAATTTAATTAAAAACCACAAAATAGAAAAGTTCAGATACTAAAATCACTGATATTACAAAGATACACTGACAATGATGCTGAAGCCACTCTGTGTCCAAACACTCCTTTAGATCGTCAGGGAAGGTAATTCGGAGATGAGGAACCCCTGAGTGAAGACAAGAGGGAGCCCAGTCCCTCTCTCTCACTTTTACTAAATTAAATGTACTGACCTGAAATTGTGTTTATTTGTACTTACCTTGTTTGATGAAAAGTTATGAACTTATTTGTGTTTTATGTTCAAAGACTTTTCACCTTTTTTGTCACTGGAAAGAATAAAAGTAAGAACGTGTGAAATCCTGAGTCTGGTCAAGTGTGGGAAGCCATGACGTTATAAAAACACTTGACACATACATTATTATTGCAACTGGTAAAGTGCCCGTCGGAAGTATGCATTCATGTGGGAGCTTAAGTAGAGTTAATTATAAGTATGTGTTTGAAGGTTGGTGTACATACTCTGTACTCTGTAGTGTTATAAAGAGGTTTATTTGTGGGTGCAAAGTAAAATGGTGTGTGTGATTTCCCTGGTTTAATTCTATGAGACATGATCAATGTGTTTGTTGTTTTTTTTTTACTCACTTTTATATTTTTTTGTTTGGTGTATTTTTCTGTAATGTATGTTTTTTGGAGTCATTATGTGTATTTTTTTATCTTATCTTTTTGTGCATTTTTTGTATAACTGTTTTTGGTTGCCATTATAGACTGATTCTGGAGTCATTTTGTGTACTTTTTGTATAAATATTGTTTAGTTTTTTGTTTTATTTTACTAGTTTAGTATATTTTTATTTGAGTCATTTTCATATTTTTGTTGTATTTTTCTGTAATGTATATTTTTTGGAGTTGTGTATTTTTATTATCTTTCAGTTGTCTTTTTGTGCATTTTTTTGTGTTTTATTTTACTCATTTAGTGTTTTTTTATTATAAATAAATAAATAAATACTGTGTGTGTGTGTTCCCGTGAAATGTTTGAGAAGCTGATAACCAAACTCCATAGACATTGTAGCGCCATTCAGAAAAGTAACAAAAACGCACAAAACAAAACGTAAAGCTCCAAACTACGAGTGAGTAAGTAAATTAAAGTATTATGTACAATTCGGCTGTCTTTTTTTCAAAAACAAAAATAATTTTTTACCTTTGAACCGAGCGGTCAGAGCTTAGCTTCCATGCACAGCACCACAGAGAATCTGCACTTTTCCAGATGGAGAATTGAACGGGTTGTAAAGTTGTCTGCAAAAGACTCACCAGTGTCTGACGGTTTCAAATGATCTATTCAGAGAGCTCCCGTGTCTCGGTCTAAACTATCTCCTTCTCTATCGCTCGTGTGTTTTCAGTACATGTCTGCTTGGCTGTGTGCGCAGCGATTGGCTCTGGCCACACACGTGAATCTTTAGAATCTTTAGAAAAAAAATAAAAAGAACACAATATTTTGCTGTTCCCGTTGTTGCGCTGGCAGGAATTATAAGACTGTGACAAAGGCTGTAGGCAAACATTAAAACAGAGAAATAGCGAGAGGGAAAATGGAGTCCTTTCTTGTACAGTCACCCGTGATATTGTACATGATATGAGTGAATGCTTTTGTGAGCAATCTTGTGTATTTGTTGCTGCCTTGTGCCAGCAGAGGGAAATGCTGACACCTTATTGGCTGATGATGTCATGGGTTCTGTTCTACAGACAATCAAATTCCTATGACATCACAGGCAGGCAGTACAGCCAGTGACCTTCAGATCAAAGCTTTTTGACATCTGTTCTGAGTCTGCGCTGTGTCGTCAAGTGGACTTAGAACAAGTCAGGACTTAAAGTCCAATTTATCCAAAAACAAGAGTTCCAAGGCTCAGGATAGTATGTCAGATTCAGAGGGAAACAAGAATTCTGAGGAACAGGATATTAAGTCAGATTTAGAGGAAAACGATAATTCTGAGGCGCAAGGCAAGTCAGATTTAGAGGAAAATGATAATTCTGAGGCGCAAGGCAAGTCAGATTTGGAGGGGAACAATAATTCTGAGGTGCAGGACACTAAGTCAGATTTGAAGGGAAGCGATAATTCTGAGGCACAGGACAAGTCAGATTTGAAGGGAAGCGATAATTCTGAGGCACAGGACACTAAGTCAGATTTGGGAGGAAACGAGAAGCCTGAGGAGCAGGACACTAAGTCACCATTGCTTATCACGGTAAACAAGATCCCCCTGCCACTTGAGATCCAGGTGTGTGCCTCTAAGTGCCAGGGTAACAAACCGGATGCTTGCATCTGCCTTACATTCTTGGCATTCTTCTACGAGAATGAAAACCTCCCTAAAACTGACTTGAATCGCATTCTCAACAGAGGTGCTGATATGGACGCTCAAGTGAGGAAAGCCAATAAAAACGACACCCTTGTTTTTAATGAGCTTCCTAAAGTGATACAAACTCGTCGCCTGAAGATGATCGCTGACCTGAGACAAGTCAGCGTCTCTGGTACGTTTGTGGAACCTGCAGGGAAGGAGCCAAGCAGCAAAAGCTGGGAGGACCAGCTGGGGTGTCTGTCACACGATGTGCAGTACGCTCTGCTGCGCATGGGCCAGGAGTGTATTGCACTATTCAGGGCCCCATCAGGAAGGTATGGGTTCTTTGACCCACACTCCAGAAAAAATGGCTTTCCAATGGCATATAATCACGGCACTGCTATGATGATCACATTTACACACCTGAGCGATATGATCACAAAGCTCAAACAACTCTATAAATTAATAGATATTAAACCAGAGGATCAGTTTGAGTTTAAGCCTGTAACCATAAGTGTTTACCCTTGTAAACCCAGTTATACCTAATGAGCTGCATACTGATCTTACCTTATCTTCCTATAGGCCAGGTTTCAGATTGAAGTAGGACCCTTAGTGGTTACAGATGATGTGAAAGTTTAGAAATATTTGATACTGAGTGACAATAAATCATGTTTGAAATTCAGAAAACTGTAGTCCGCCCAAAAAAACCTAGAGATTTACATCAAATATAAAGCCAATTATCATTAGGGAAGGCTAAAAAGCAGAAATAATTGAACTAATGTTTGGACATCAACTGCAGCAAGTTTGGTGACAATAATAAACAATCGGCCAAACATACACACGTTTCCGTACAAAAAAGTTCAGGCGGAAGCTCACGTACCAGTCTTTGATACAGTTATGCATGGCTTTTATTCAGCAATGCTTTGACCAATCAGAATAATTGACACCGTGTTGCAAAGCTCAGAACCTGTAGAAATATTATGGGACCGGGCTTTAGCCCTGGCCAATCAGAGCTGGGTAAAGGAGGCACCGGCTTTTTTATGCACGGCTGAAGTGGATTTCTCGCTCTCTTGAACTTTGGTTCTCTATCTCTTTTCCTCCTTTGTCACGAGGAAAGTGGCACCTTTAATGATTCCGTCACATTTCTCCAATTGATACATTACCATTATTTGTAAAATCCTCCCTGAACAAACGAGAATAGAATGGTAAATGGTAAATGGTTGATTTTATATAGAGCTTTATCACCACTGTAACAGTCTCAAAGCACTTTACATATCAGCTCATTCACCCAATCACTCTCACATTCACACACCAGTGGGACAGGACTGCCATGCAAGGCTTGTCGACCACTGGGAGCAACTTAGGGTTCAGTGTCTTGCCCAAGGACACTTCGACACATAGTCAGGTACTGGGATCGAACCCCCAACCTCACGATCAGAAGACGACCCACTACCACCTGAGCCACGGTCGCCTGTGTCCGGGTAAAACTGGACATGTCCGCTTTTCCCACAATGCACCTGATTTAAACTTAAGTGTGGGAAGCAGACATTTTGATAATAAATCAAACGATTTGGGGAAATCGATCTGAGGGGGGATGTCACAGACATTGTTGGGGGGTTATAATCAGTGCCTTCCCAAGCCTCTTTGGCGCCCTAAGCAAGATTTTAAAGTGGCACATTTAATAATTCTGTCACATTTCTCAAATAGGTACATTTTCATTCATTTGTACAATTTTCCCGGAAAAAAATTTACATTTTCCCACAATGCACCTGATTTAAACTTCGGGGTGGGGTTAAGGAAGAGGATATTTTGATAATAAACATTTGGAAAGTTGATCTGAGGGGGGATGTCACAGCTTTTGTGAGGGCAATAAAAATCCTGAGTTTAAAAGCTAGCTGCTAATGACAGTCCCAGCATGCTTTGTGTACACCATGCTTTACTAAGAGGGTTTATTCCGGATGATCCGGTTTTGTCCCGCTAGACATGGGGGGTCTGGGTTATAAATGAGATAATCTACAAAAAAAATATTTTATACAGAAGTGCGTCTATTAATTTTGTCATGGAGCTACTTACTTTAGGCCTGAACTCATTACTGCTGGACTCTATTCAACCAGTTGTTTTTACATTCACCTTGATTCACCTTTTTGGCATTCATTTGTGCATCTTTCTGGCACTAATCCAAGTACATCACCAGACCGCTCATTAACCACGCAGCGCCCGAGCTCATGTCAAATATGGAAATTAGGCCTAACGTGGGCCCCTGGGGCGGCGCTGGCTAGTGCAGCTGGGGGCATGTGCCACGGTGTCTCTCCTTACTGTGGCGGCTTCGTGGAGTGTGGTGGGCTAGAGGCTCGCCTCACTTCCTTGTGGTCTTGGGGGGGATAGTCACTGCAGAGTTTGTGTTGAAGCCGGGTTGGTTTTTGTTTGTTTTCCCTCTGCCTCTCTGTGCCATGAACGCACAGGCATGTGTGAGATTTCAGGATAGTGTGAGTTGTAATGCTTCAGGTTACTGTGTTTGAGGCTGTGGGTGAGCAAAGAGCAAAGGAAAAACTGCTGTATGTCTACTTAAACACTTTTATTGGCTCCGTTTAGCATAGCATCCAACTTTCTTTTTTTCCGACCATCCAAACAACCGTACATCCTCACTACTCCTTAAAGGGATCCTCCACTGTTTTGACAAATGTGGTCTAAAACCTTTGAAATGTCCTTATTATGAGATCTATGCCAAACAAAACGCATTATTTTGTACCATATTGGTTTTATTAACTTTTAAAAATGGAACTACAAAACTGTTTTAGGATCATTTGGCAGCTTTTTCAGTAAAATTACAACTTGTGCTGCTTTGGGGTGCTGTAAAAATCAATAAAAGTGAAAAAAAAACTTGATGTAAACCTTTTGTTTACCAAAATTTGATCCGTGACCCAAAAAAATCTGTGACGAAATAAATAAATACAGGCAACCAGGATCAGACAGCTTCTCTTCTTCATGCCGTCTACAAAACAGCAGAGTTGGAACTGTCGCCCCCTGCCATTACAGATTTTTTTGGGTCACAGATTTTGTTCAAATGTTTGGTCAAATTTCGGTAAACAAAAGAAGTTTACATCGACATTTTTTACTTTCACTGATTTTTAGAGCAACCCACGTCAGCACAAATTGTCATTTTGACTAAAAAAGCAGCTAAATGATCCTCAATGGACTGAAGGGGTCATTGGTGTCAACATGGCAGCACACAGACTCGAAAACGGTATAGTAGTCCCATTTTTAAAAGATATTAAAACAAATACGGTGCAAAATAATGCGTTTTGTTAGGCATAGATCTTATAATAACGAAATTTAAAAACATTTAGGCCACATTTGTAAAAACAGTGGAGGATCCCTTTAAAGTTCTCTCACTACGCTAGTTAACACCAAACTCTTAAAGTGAAAGTGTACCATAAAACTGATACCCTTCTAAATATTTTTTTCACTTTTAACAATGAACGTAATTCAAAGCTAGTGCTGTCAAGAGATTTAAAAAAAAATGTGTGTGATTAATTAATTATGCTCTGTAATTAATTAATGTAATTCATCTCTTTTTAATTGCACCTAAAAAATTGCTGAGAAATGCCCTCAACTTGAGGTATTTTCATTTGAATGACATTATTGTGGAAGATCAAAAGATTTGTATAGAACAAAGTGGTTTTATTGTTTTTAACAGACTTGATCAGATGCAGGTGTAGACATTTATATTCCTCTCTATTTGAGACTATTCTTTTTGTCAACCTCCAAAGAATAGAAATTACAAATGAAATAAAACATTATATGTAGTGCTATAAGTTAGCTCATCATAAACAGTAAGAACACTTTTCTGACACAGAACTTGTTGCTTTTTCTCTCTTTCAGATTATAATACTATTAATCCAGTGGGTTTGTTCATTTGTCAGTGTAACCCATGTGAACTAGAAGCCCACAGTTTTATTGTGACGGACCCGCTCTGTGCCTTTAAGATGCTTTGCCCCTCCCCCTCACTCTTGTCTGCTTCACTGCTACTGTTATGGCTGCTCTCGCTGTGGCGTTGACGTGGTCGGCTTTCTGATTAAAAATAATCGTTTAAACAACCCCTCCATAGAAAATAACCAGACGGATATCTTCTCCTATAACCCTGACATCTCCCCACTCATTGGTGAGTCGATCCACGTTGTATTTTTTATGCATTTGTAACGGAGTTAAAAATGTATAATTCCACTTGCCATCAATATGCACACATTGCATTGAATCAGGTTTATCCCAGCGTCATTGAATGCCTCACCCCTGTGAACGTGGGACGTGCACCCGGAAGACAGCTGTAGTTCTGACCACGCTGTCTTCTGGTGAGTAGCACAGGCCTTGAGCTCCGGTTTTATTTTTATTATTTACTTTAAACTTATAATTAATGGGTGATTTTTATATTTTCAGTGTAAGATATGTGTGTGTGTATGCAGAAGCAAGGACTGACTGTTTTAATTTCATGCCAGGTACGTTTTGTTCATTTTATGTACATGTTCATGATAATAGCTGTAGTTCTGACCACGCTGTCTTCTGTGTAAGATATGTGTGTGTGTATGCAGAAGCAAGGACTGACTGTTTTAATTTCATGCCAGGATTTCGCCAATAAAAGCTGTGTTGGCCAAAAGTGACGTGGTTTTAATTAAGAACTTAACACAACGCATTGAGAAGAGTACAGACCGCTACAATGGTGCCGTGACCCGGATCATCCAGCAGGGGGCGCCAGGATCGACGTGGGACAGTCAAAGCTTCATCTGTGTTATCCATTCCCTTGGTTTTGTGAGTCAGAGAGTGTCTTATAGCCTGATTTTTTTTTTTTTCTTCTTCAAGTTGGAGTTTCTGTGTTTAGTATGATGGCCTGTTTGTGCCACAGATAAAAAAAAAAAAAAAAATTTAAAAAAATTAAAAAACAAAAAAAAAAAAAAAAAAAAGAATTTATATAATATTGTTAAAAAAAAAAAAAAAAAAAAAAATGGATGAACACAATGTTTCAGGTTTTGGAAGAGGATCAAAACTTTGGTTTAGTCAGACCCCCCAAGTGGGTGGACTTGGTGAGAACAAACATGTTACATCTACTCCTTATGGTCTCCCTGGGGAAGTTAATACTTCTGCTGTCACAGATATTGATGTTGATGGGGAACCTGCAATTGTAGGTCCAGATATTCATGTTCTTAGTGATTTAGTGAAACAGATCGGGACCAGTATAAGTGAAAACATTGTTTCATGTCTTAAATCCATTCCAGTTAGTGACGCTAACATGTCTCAGTCCACTAAAGCTGACTTATCTAAAGTTAACTTGACAGTTACTCATGACAGCTTTGAGCCACATCCTTTCAGAGGAGAAACTACTGATAGGAATTCAGTTGTGGAGTGGGAGGAGTCTATGAGGCTTTATCTGAGTAGGCGGGGCATAGAGCTGTGTTACCAGGTGGATGAGGTTTTGAGTAAGTTACGGGGAAGAGCACGTGACGTAGTGACCATTGGACTCCGTAGCCAACCTTCTGTAGATTTACAGTCTGGTCCTCAACCTGTGTTTGATATATTGAGGCAACATTTTAGTGACTCTGTGACCTCCTTTATGCCTATGGCTGACTTCTATGACACAAAACCCAGACCCAGTGAGACTGCTTTTGACTATTGGATTCGACTCAATAAAGCCATTGACGTTGCTGTGGATGGATTGAAGAAACAGGGAAAGACTCTCGACAACCCTTCCCGTGAAGTGACGGTCATGTTTATAATCCACTGCCCTGATACTGAGCTGTCATTGATCTTTAGTGGCAAGCCGTTGGAGGAGTGGACAGCCACTGATGTCCAAGTGCGGTTAGATGAGCATCACAGAAAAAGGCGTCTTCAGCAGCGTCAGTCTTTACACACGGCTGGGAAGCTGCAGGACAACCAAGCTGTTTTGCAGTGCCGTGTCCAAACTGCTGAGGGTGGCCCGGCCCCTCAAGAGGTGAAAACCAGTCAAACCTCGCAGCCTGAAGGACAGTCGCTTGAGCGTGTTATCACTCTTCTTGAGCAGTTGCTGCAGCGAGATGTTTCGCAACGTTCTAGGCTGCCAAGGCCAGGTAGTGCTGTTCGTAACAGGTCTCGGGGTCCCTGTTCTATTTGTGGGGGCGACAACCATGATACCACTTCCCACTGCAGAAGAGAACGTCTTTGTTTCCGCTGCTACAGTGCTGGACATCAGGCTGTATCCTGCCATGTTACTCCTCCTGTGGACTCACCTGCTGCTCAACCTGGTGGCTCCAACCAGCAGGGAAACTGATCGGCCCACATGAGCAGGGGAGTAGTGTAGGGCCATGTGACATTTCCCCACAAGATATTAATGATGTTGATTTTGAGTCAGTGTACTCACAGTTCTGTTCCCAAGCAAGTGATAATTTAACTGTGATTATGCAAAATACACAAAGACTTTCTGCAACTGATAACCTTTTTCACACTGACGTGTTGATCCAAGACATCATGAAACTCCGAGCTATGCTGGATAGTGGCTCAATGGCCTGTTCTTTAAGTTCTCGGTTGCTCCCTGTTTTAAAGCAAAATAACATTGTCTCCCCTGACTCGATTTCCCCCACTTCGGTTGTTCTTATTGGATGTGGAGGTTCAAGAACAAGCCCTGTTGGTGTGTGTGAATTAAAGATGACCGTGTTTGGGTGTTCCTTCTCAGTGCCAACGCTCATCGTGGAAGGCCAAAGTGATGATCTCATTCTCGGCAGCAACGTGATGAAGCACCTCATTCGGGCAGTAAAGTACTCTAAAGACTCCAAGGAGACAACGCCACTCTTGGAGCAGGTGCCCATGAATGAACAGAGTATGCTGCAGCTGTTGAGCGCTGTGGAGACATGGAGAGGAGATGATTGTCCTGAAAAAGTGGGTACTGTTAAACTCACAAAAGCAGTAACCCTAGAACCCATGACAGAACATTTAGTTTGGGGTCGCCTACCAGCTCATGTGTCTCTCTCCATCGGTAGCACAGTGGTAGTGGAGCCAAGTGAGTCACGTACAGTGCCGCGCTCAGTGATGGTGGGTCGAGTTGTAACACCACTGTGGGGCAACGGATGGGTCCCAGTGAGAATTATTAACCCTTCTCATGAACCACTGACTTTGAGACGTAATTGTAAGATTGCTGACGTTTCCCCCTGTCTGGCACTGGAAGACTTTGACACTGACTACCTCTATGTACCTGACTCACCTGATGAAGTACAATGTACTGTGACCAAGACGGCTGACAGGTTTGACGTGGCTAGTGAGAAGAGCTTGACAGTCGATTCGGACTTTACTGCTCGACCAGCCTTTAGCCCCGATCTCTCTGACTTGGGACTACATGACATTGACATCGACGCAACTCATCTGTCACCTTTCTGGAAGGCAAAGCTGGTTGATCTGCTGGCTAGGTATGAATCCATCTTCTCTCGCCACAGGCTGGACTGTGGTAAAGCCAAAGACTTTGTCCATCGCATCCGACTGAGTGACAGTAAACCCTTCAGGCTTCCCTATCGCCGACTGTCGCCATCTAACTACGAGAAGCTGAGGGTGGCCTTGACTGAGATGGAGGAACGTGAAATCATCAGGAAGTCTACGAGTGAATATGCATCCCCGCTTGTCCTCGTCTGGAAAAAGAATGGTGACCTGCGGCTCTGCACTGACTTTCGGTGGCTTAATGCACGCACAGTTCGAGATGCACACCCCTTGCCTCACCAAGCTGACGCCCTGGCTGCTCTGGGGGGGAATGCGTTCTTCTCTACCATGGACCTGACCTCTGGTTATTACAATGTTGAGGTTCACGAGGATGATAAAAAGTTCACTGCTTTCACTTCTCCCTTTGGGCTTTACGAATACAATCGATTGCCACAAGGACTTTGCAACAGCCCGGCCACGTTCATGAGAATGATGATGGCTATCTTTGGCGATCAAAACTTCCTGAGTCTTCTGTGTTACCTCGACGACATCCTTGTGTTTGCCCCCGATGAACAGTTAGCACTGCAGAGACTGGAGATGGTGTTTGAGAGGTTAAAAGCACACAATCTGAAGCTGGCACCAAAAAAGTGCCACTTCATGAAGTCTTCAGTGAAGTTTCTGGGGCATATTGTGACAAAGGAAGGCATTTTTACAGATCCGGAGAAGGTCAGAGCAATTGTTGACTTGCAGGAGAAGGATCTAATGATAGATGGTTCTGACACCCCATCCCCCACTAAGATCAGATCCTTCCTTGGAATGGTGGGATTCTATCAGCAATTTTTTGAGGGATATTCTGGTATAAGCAAGCCCTTGTTCGCGCTGACATCTGGGATGAAAAGGCAGCGTCGTGCCAGAAATAAAAAGAACCAGCCAACTTCCAGAAGCCTGTCATCTGCGGATTGGTCCCCTGCATGCAGTAATGCTTTCACGCAGCTTAAACTAGCTCTGATAAACACAGTCCCACTTGCTCATCCCAACTTCAGTAAGCCATTCCTCCTTTCAGTTGATGCTTCCTCCAACGGACTTGGTGCAGTGCTGTCTCAGCTGGCTGATGGTGATGAAGTTGCGAGACCCATTGCATTTGCTAGCAAGTCCCTGAATTACGCCCAGTCCCACTACCCAGCTCATAGGCTTGAATTCCTCGCACTTAAGTGGGCTGTGTGCGACAAGTTCAGCCACTGGTTGAGGGGCCATAAGTTCACGGTATGGACTGACAATAACCCGCTCACTTACATCCTTAGTAAGCCCAAACTGGATGCTTGTGAGCAGAGGTGGGTGTCAAAACTGGCACCATTTGACTTTGACATCAAATATATTCCTGGTCCTAAAAATGTGGTGGCCGATGCCCTTAGCCGTGAGCCGTTTGTGCATCCCAGCGTTCTCCACCGACTCACGACAGTCCCGTATGGTGCACTTTTGGAGGAGGCAAATGCTTTGGAGATCAACTGTGTGCAAGATGCTTTTCGGTTGTCTTGTGATCCTCTCAGCCGCCTACAGCGACAACCATTGACTTTGGCCATCAACAGTGCGGCAGCAGTGTCCCAGCATCCCCCCATGTCTTCTAAAGCTGTATCAGCTGTGTTGGAGTACTCAAGAGAGGACAGCTGGTTTCCCCCTCATGCTTTTTGTTTGCCGCAGCTGGCTCAATCAATTCTACCATCTGAGCTGTTGAATTTCCGGCCCTTACCAAAAGACAAACTGGCATCTATGCAGCGTGCTGATCCATATCTGGGCCGGGTGATCAACTTCGTGGAACGTCGGAGACTACCCTCGAGACGTGAGCGTACTCATGAGCCGGCTAAAGCTTTACAACTTCTCAGACATTGGAAGCAACTTACCATCAAAGCAGGTGTCCTTTACTGTACGTCGAAAGATGTTGTGACAAAGAGAAAGACGTACCGATATGTTGTGCCTAATAGTCTTGTGGATAAGGTGTTGGAAGGTATCCATGATGAGGCAGGTCACCAAGGGCAGAAGAGGACAATCTACTTGGCAAGACAACGGTTCTACTGGATTGGGATGGAGAAAGACATAAAGGATTATGTGCAGCACTGTCATCGATGCCTGGTCAGTAAGTCTCCTGAACCTGAGGCGAGGGCGCCACTCGAGAGTGTAAAGACTTCTAGACCTCTTGAGCTGGTATGCATTGATTTTTGGTCAGCTGAGGACTCATCCAACAAGTCTCACGATGTTCTCGTTGTGACTGATCATTTCACTAAGCTCGCTCAAGCCTACCTTTGTCCCAACCAGTCTGCTAAAGCTGTCGCTCATCAACTGTGGAACAACTTCTTCTGTGTTTATGGCTTTCCTGAACGAGTGCACTCGGATCAAGGTGCAAACTTTGAAAGCAACTTGATTGCTGAGATGCTCAAGGTCGCTGGTGTAGAGAAATCTCACACTACGCCCTACCATCCAATGGGAAATGGGGCGGTTGAGAGGTTCAATCGTACTCTTGGTAACATGATCAGAGCCCTCCCGCCAAGAGTTAAACAGAAATGGCCCCAGCTCCTGCGTTCGCTCACGTTCTCGTACAATGCAACTGTCCATGAAACTACAGGCTTTGCTCCCTTTCTCCTGATGTTTGGCAGAGTCCCCAGGATGCCTGTTGACCTCATGTTTCAATCGGTTCTGATGGACGAAGAAGTGGTGGATTATGATGTCTATGTGCTAAGTCTCAAGCGTGACTTGGCGGAGGCTATCAGGATTGCTCAGATTTCCACCGTGAAGCAACAAGAGAGGCAGACTGAGCTTTACAACCGGAAGGTGAAGGGCGCACCTGTGGAGGTTGGGGACAGAGTTTTATTGGCTAACAAAGGAGAACGAGGTCGGAGGAAACTGGCCGATCGCTGGGAGAGCCATCTGTACACTGTTGTGGGAAAGCAGGAAAACTCTCACACCTTCAAACTCATGAACAGCGTGACAGGCCAAGAAAAGGTGGTGCACCGGAATCTCATCATGCCTGTGGATTTCTTGCCCATTCCAGAGAATGTGGAGGACGATGGATCCCTTCTTAGTGACCTGACAGATGAGGCTGTGGAGGGGTCTCTGTTGGCGACTGGACGTGATCGTTCAACAGTCCTTTCTGTCTGTGTACCTGAGGACAGAACTGCGTTTTGGGTTTCTCAGCTTCCACCCTCATCCGGGGATCAGTCGACTACCACGGACGATGTGAATGGACATGACTGGGACCGACCGGACACATCTGGGGAGGTTGACTTGGACAATCACGATGAGTGTGGATTTGACTGTCAGGATGGGACTAGACATAGTGATGTCTTTCAGCCTGACACTTGTACTCCTACTGTTGACGCTGACTGTACGGTTGGTTTATCTGACTCTGTACTTGCTGACTCTCCTCTTCCTGTTGACTTGTTGCCTTCTGATGCTGGTTGTGTTGTTGCATCGGAGGCGGGACCCGACTGTTCTTGTGACAATCTTCAGAGGATGAGGACTAGGTATGGGAGGATTGTTAAGCCTGTAGTCAGACTTATTGAGAACATGCATCAAAGAGTTCAGGTACCTGAGAGTTCTTGGAGGTTGCTGTTGTATGTGTTGGCTCTCCATGTGTATATGTTGCCGTTTTCTCATGTGTAGTTTTTGATGTTCTTTGATTTTTGTTGGCAATTTGACATTTTTTTTTTTTTTTTCTCTTTTCTCTCTTTTCTTCCCCATCTGTGATGGAAGGTTACCTGAGTGTGAGTTTTGGTGTGAGTCCATATGGGTGGTGGAAATTGTGTGCTGTTGTGGTGACATGATTCTGGGTGATTTTACATGTATTTGGGCATGTTTTTTCCTATGGATGCGGACGGTTTTGCAACCCTTCCTCATTCTAATTCCTCTGGAATAGTTTTTTAGCTGGAGTACTTATTATCTGTCATACTAACGGTACTGTACACGAAATTGTTTGTATCTTTATGCTTTTGATGTGTTGTTGCTACCTGGTATGTATGTGATGTGGTTTTTTAGTTATGTCTTTGTTTTTCATTTTTGATAGGCAAGTGGAGTTCAGTAGGGGGGAGTGTAACGGAGTTAAAAATGTATAATTCCACTTGCCATCAATATGCACACATTGCATTGAATCAGGTTTATCCCAGCGTCATTGAATGCCTCACCCCTGTGAACGTGGGACGTGCACCCGGAAGACAGCTGTAGTTCTGACCACGCTGTCTTCTGGTGAGTAGCACAGGCCTTGAGCTCCGGTTTTATTTTTATTATTTACTTTAAACTTATAATTAATGGGTGATTTTTATATTTTCAGTGTAAGATATGTGTGTGTGTATGCAGAAGCAAGGACTGACTGTTTTAATTTCATGCCAGGTACGTTTTGTTCATTTTATGTACATGTTCATGATAATAGCTGTAGTTCTGACCACGCTGTCTTCTGTGTAAGATATGTGTGTGTGTATGCAGAAGCAAGGACTGACTGTTTTAATTTCATGCCAGGATTTCGCCAATAAAAGCTGTGTTGGCCAAAAGTGACGTGGTTTTAATTAAGAACTTAACACAACGCATTGAGAAGAGTACAGACCGCTACACATTTTGCGTATTTGTGTCGTGCCTGACTCCTTTGAAACTCCTGCTAAAATTATGCTAACATTAGCTCTGGAACACTTGATCAGTCTGACCATTTGCACTTTTATTCAAATAATCTTTTTACTTTGTAATTTATTATCAAAGCCGAATTGTTTATTAGACAGTATTATATTAAGATAATACTTCGCTTTTTGTAGTTTTGACTAGTTTTGACAATCTCTGTTACTTTTTGAAATAACTAACTTTGAACTGAACTTTAACTACTGAGTTCTGAAATAAGAACATATTGTCTTTGAGTTTTGTAATTGTATTTTTTTCTGTTTATTGCCTATATCTAATTATTAATAGCAACTAAAAAATATATACACAATATATACTGACTCCAAATATCTTTAATATATATACTAAAACGAAATTTTGTTGTGTGTCAATTATTCACACACCTTGGCTCAACAGCCGGACCTATTTCTGGAGAATTCATGGATGAGTTTGCTGAACTGCTGTCAGTTGTATGCACTGAATACAACTTTTTAATAATAACAGGTGACTTTAATATTCATGTAGACAATAACATGGACAATACTGCCAAAGAACTGTTTGCTTTAATGGATACTTTTGGTCGTATACAACATGTGACTGGTCCGACACACACTCAAGGTCACACTTTGGATCTGGTTATCTCTAAAGGTGTAGATATTTATTGTCATATGCACAGTAAAACCAGACAGTTGCACCACACAATGAAAATCTTATTTTGCGAGTCCTCCCTTTCACAGTAAAAAAAAAAGCAAACAAAATGAAGAGGTAGATTAAAAGAACCCAACTATTCCCAATTAAAGATAACTAATAATACTAAATACTAAGAATACTAAAATACTAGACTATAATAATACTAATAATAAAATATAAAATATACAAAATATACAAAATATAAAGTGAGCATGTGAGTGGCAGAGTAGCAGTATACACATTTTGATTCTAAAGTGCGATCGTGCGTTGTTGCAGATTTGCAGGGGAATGGCATTAGTGCAATTGTCAAAATAACAGTTATTACAATGCAGTAATGCAAATGGTTTTCACAGTCCAGCAGTTTAATCAGTGGTGTGGCGGGGTGGTAGGGCAGGGGGCTTTGTGAGAGAGTTGTTCACAAGCCTGATGGCCTGTGGGTAGAAGCTGTTTGTCAGTCTGGTGGTCCTGGATTTCAGGCTCCTGTAGCGCCTGCCTGATGGCAGGAGAGTGAAGAGTCTGTATTGTGGATGAGTGTGGTCCCTGATGACATTCAGGGCTCTTTTCGTGACCCTGGCGTCGTAAATGTCCTGTAGTGAGGGGAAGGCAGCTCCCGCGATGTACTGTGCAGATTTTATCACCCGCTGGACAGCCTTCCTGTCCCGGGCTGTGCAGTTTCCGTACCAGACTGTGATGGAATTGGTAAGGATGCTTTCCACTGTACATCTATAGTAGTTGCTGAGGATTTTGGATGACATTCCAAATTTCCCCAGCCTTCTTAAGAAGTACAGTCGCTGCTGGACTTTTTTAATGTTCTGATGTGTGTTGTGAGACCAGGTGAGATCCTCACTGATGTGGGTTCCGAGGAATTTTAAAGGTTTTCACCCTTTCCACCTCTGTCTCATCTATGAATAGTGGTGTGTGCTGCACACTCCACTTTCGTGGATCAATAATCATCTCCTTGGTCTTGTCTGCGTTCAGGGAGAGATTATTGTCCTGACACCATGCCACCAGATCCGCCACCTCTCTTCTGTACGCCGCCTCAGCCCCCCCGGTGATCAGTCCGATGACTGTTGTGTCGTCCGCAAACTTGACGATGCTGGTGTTATTCTGGGAGGCCACACAGTCGTATGTGAAGAGGGTGTACAGCAGGGGACTCAGCACGCAGCCCTGGGGGGTCCCTGTGCTTACGGTTCTTGTGCCAGATGTGTGTTTTCCAACTCTGACTGACTGAGGTCTGTCTGATAGAAAGTCCAGTACCCAGTTACAGAGAGCAGGTGTCAGTCCAAGAGTGAGGAGTTTTGTAGAGAGTTTGTGTGGGATAACCGTATTAAATGCTGAGCTGTAGTCGATGAAGAGCAGTCTGACATATGTGTCCTTACCCTCCAAGTGTGTGAGGGTGGTGTGGATGACCGTGTTGACTGCGTCGTTCGTGGACCGGTTCTCACGGTACGCAAACTGTAGAGGGTCTAAGGTGTCTGGGATGGTCCTCCTGATGTGCGTCATGACTATCCTCTCAAAGCACTTCATCACTATCGGAGTGAGTGCGACAGGACGATAGTCATTAAGGCAGGTCACAGTGTTTTTCTTTGGGAGGGGCACGATGGTGGTTGTCTTGAAGCAGGTGGGCACCAAAGCTTGTGCCAGCGACAGGTTGTAAATGTCAGCCAGCACCTCAGCCAGTTCTGATGAGCAGACCCTGAGGGCACGCCCGAAGATGTTGTCTGGGCCGGCCGCCTTCTGGGGGTTTATTCTCCTCAGAGCCGTGCACACCTCTGCTGATGTCACCGTGAGTGAAGAGTCCTGTGTGTGCTCCGTGGTCGAAATCCCTCTCTGATGGTAGGTGTTGAGGGCGTCGAAGCGTGCGTAGAACTCGTTCAGCTCGTCTGGCAGTGTGGGTTGGCTGGTTGTGGCCCCCCCGCTCCTCTGCTGGTAGCCTGTGATGTGTTGCAGGCCTTGCCACATTCGCCGGGAATCTGTGGTGGAATAGAATCCCTCCAGCTTCAGTCTGTATTGCCTCTTGGCCTCTTTGATGGATCTCCGTAGGTCATATCTGGCCTTCTTGTAGTCCTCAGCGTTGCCTGAGGCAAATGCAGTGGAGCGGGCACGTAGCATGTTCAACTTCACAGTTAATCCAGGGTTTTTGATTAGGATATGTCCTGCAGCATTTTGTGGGCACAATGTTTTCAACGCATGTGCTGATGTAACCTGTTACACTGGAAGCATATTCCTCTAAGTCCACAGTAGAGTCATTATCCCTCAAAGCAGCAGTTTTAAACACATCCCAGTTTGTACTGATAAAGCAGTCCTGCAGTACTAGTTCTGTTTCCTCGGTCCATACTTTAATATCTATACTCCCTGGGGGGGCTTGCTTGAGGCGTTGTCTATACGCTGGATAGAGGAACGTTGAGATGTGGTCGGACTGCCCGAAGTGTGGCCGGGGCACAGCCTTGAAGGCTCCTCTCACTTTGCTGTAGACTTGGTCCAGAATATTATTCTCCCTGGTCGGAAAGTTGATGTGTTGATGGTATTTAGGGAGGACACTCTTAAGGTTGCGGTGGTTGAAATCTCCGGCTACGATGAGCGCGGTGTCCGGGTGTGCAGTCTCGTGTCTGTCGATGACGTCATGCAGCAGCCCCAGTGCAGTCGCGGAATCCGCTCTTGGCGGGATGTAAACAGTCACAATAAACACTGCACTGAACTCCCTTGGTAGATAGAAAGGTCTGCATTTCACCATCAAAAGTTCAACATCAGCTGAGCAATGACTTTCAACAACCTGATCATCCGAGCACCATCTGTTGTTTACGTAGGTACACACGCCGCCGCCTCTCGCTTTTCCCGAGGCTAATGTGCGGTCCCCGCGGTAGACAGAGTGTGTCTCAAGCTGGATGGTAGAGTCTGGAATGCTGTCCGAGAGCCAGGTTTCCGTGAAAATAAGAGCACAGCACTCTCTCATCTCACGCTGGGTTGTAATCCTTGTCCTCAGCTCATCCATCTTGTTGTCAAGTGAGCGAACGTTAGCTAGCAGCAGACTAGGTAGCGGTGGTCGCGTCGCTCTAGCCTTTAGCCTAGCATGTAGCCCACCTCTCTTGCCACGTATCCGCCTTGGCCGCTCTCTCCGTCGGCTGCGTTGCTCGTCCACGTCCGGTGCTGGGGGAGCTTCCCGGTCGGCGTTAGCGGGGTCCCGTCGTAGTAGGAGGTCGAGGTCTTTTAAGTTGAAAATGAGCTCATGGTGAACTTTGCCAATATCCAGAAGTGATGCTCTGTCGTAGCTCACTAATGCGAACGAGAACTTTGCATTTAGGATGCATACTAACACTATAATGAGTAATAAACAACGTTGGTGTCGGGAGGACAACACAAAGACGTCAGCCACGAGGGGCGCCATCATCATTAGCTCTATCTGATCATTTCTGTGTCTTTTTTGACCTAGAGACTGTAACATCTGTTCCTCCTATTTCTGTGTGGTTAAAGAAAAGGTACATAAATGACAACACAAGTGTACAGTTTATGGAAGCCATAGCAATGACACCAACATTGAGTGCTGAGACAGTTGATGATCTTTTGGATGAGTTTAATACAAAAGTCTGTAATGTCATAGATGTGGTGGCTCCAATCAAAACTAAGAGAAAACCAAACACACAGAAAACACCTTGGTGGAGGACTGAGATGATGCAGAAATTGAAATCTGACTGTAGAAGAGCTGAGCGTAAATGGAGATCAACAAAACTCCAAATTCATCTAGAACTATACAAAATAAGTCTGTGAAAATTCAATGATGGCTTGTTCAAAGCAAAGCGGCAATACTTTTCTGAAATTATTGGCAAAAATGTCAACAACTCTCACACGTTGTTTTCTGTAATTGAATACACTATATGAATACATACTTCCGACAGGCACTGTACTAGACTTAAAAAACACACGTTACATTATGAAAATGGCTCAAAATACACAAAACTGAATATTTATACAAAAAATGACTCCTGAATTACACTTCAATAGCAACAAAAACAGTAATTATACAAAAATACACGACTCCAAAAAACATACATTACAAAAAAATGTAAAATAAAAAAAAACAGCAAACATTTATGCACAAAAACACAACAAAAAGATACACAAATACACATGACTCCAAAAAACATATGTTACAGAAAAATACACCCAACAAAAAAAGTATAAAAGTGATGATGAAGTCATGCGCATGTCCCATAGAATTAAACCAGGAAAATTGCACACACATTTTGCACCCGCAAATATACCCCTTATGCTCCCACATGAATGCATACTTCCGACGGGCACTGTACTAGTCGGTGAGATGTTAGTCAGGTATGAACCCAGCAGGTCTCTCAGATCTATGGACACAGGTCAGATAGTGGAGCCCAGAGCTCACAGTAACCATGGTGATGCTGTGTTTTGTTGTTATGCTGCAAAGAAGTGGAACAAACTGCAGCAGAGCTGAAGTCAGCATCACATGTGAACATTTTTAAATCAAAGTTAAAGGAACTTTTTTTCTCTACTGTGTATGATTGAGAGAGAGATTTATGGTCATGTTGTTGATGTAATGTGTTTGTTGATGATTTTAATTGATTTTACTGATGATTTTAAATGTTCTTATTGATTTTAAGCTGTTAAATGTGTTATCATGTAAAGAACATTGAGTTAGCTTGTGTATGAAATGCCCTATACAAACACATTTGCCTTGACTTACCCTTCTTGTAGTCAGTTCCTGAGCCCCTAGTGCCTTACATCAGACACGGCATGTTTGCACCATGTAGCAGATAGCACTGTCCGCATGTCCGTGCTAGCTGTCCGTGCTAGCCGCTACATTGAGGTGGTAGCGGAGGCTGCAAAGCTCCAATGATCAGGCAAACTCTTTCTTGCACTATATGCACACAACTTTTCATTCGGTGTTTATAAAAGCCAAAATAAACGCAAAAGAAGCTGAGTAGCTCGGCAGTCTCCCGTCTTGTTATTGTAGTCTGTGCATCAGTATTATGGTATAACGGGAGCTCTTGAATGAGAAAGGTTCCGCGCTGTTAGGAGTGCAAAAAACAGTGTAAAAAGGAAACTGAATAAAATAAAACTTAAAAATAAATCTAATCTTACAATAGTTTACGCCAGGTCAATCGCTCTCCTGGATCGCATGACTTCATAAATGATTGAGAAATTAAACCTAACAATTCATCTTCTGACCTCAATTTGAGGGCACTAATTTGTTCATTTACACAACCTACGTGTGTGGAAGCCATGGAAGTTCTTCTAAAGAACAAAGTTAGCTACGAATAGTGAAATGCTCTGTGTGCGAATGACTGGCTCCACTAAATGTGCTTTTTTTGTGGTTTCATCCCCCCACACACTCACCTGCTCCATGATCCTGTAATAAGCCATAGTAGTCCGTCACCATCACGGGTCTGTCATTTCCTCTGTTTGCAGAGGTCTAAAGAATACTGATAAATCCTACCCTATAGAAGTACTGTTACTTGATTGAAACTAAGTCATACATTGAAATACTCAAGTACAAGTAAAAAGTAACTCAATTACATAGTACTTAAAATAAAAGCTACTAGTTACTTTTACCCCCACGTTTATTTTTGTTTATACTGCACATCTTGCCACGATTACCTTACATACAGTAAACATCTCATGTAGAAACTTAAAAAGGAAAAGATGAAATTTTGCACAATTGGAACCTAATTCATTTTCCACAAAGGAATCTGTATAAAATAAAAGGTTTGTCAAAATATACAACAAGCAAAGTTTTTTTTTTCATTGGTTCCATAAATCGTTAGTTAGTTAGAGGGTGATTTGCTCCTTTCTTCCTGCAGGGTGAGCCCAAACACCTCGATCCAATTTGATGATGCGTTCCCACTTTGATGACGAATTTGATGTGGCACTGAGCTGGAGAAGCCACGCCTCCAGGAAGCTCTCTGCTGTGATTGACATGTAAACAGACACGCCCACGAAGGAGAGCATTTCAGCGTCCTTCACACAGTGCTCTGTATGTATTTTCTACTGTCTATGTATGTACCGGTGAACGCCCCGCCCCCACGCCCTGTATAAAGCAGCATGAGCTCGGCTATGGAGTAGGTGGGAGGGGGGCGGGCTGTTCTCTGGCCCTACGTCACCGTGCGTGTAGGAGGAAGTCAGTGTTCCGTCCATAGACACGCCCACTCATGAATATGCATAAGCAGGACGCAAATCAGCCTGTTTGTGTAGAGTTGATCAGAAAGTGACTTTTCAGAGGCTAAAACTCTGGAAAACAGGCGAGTTTGGGAAAATAAACCTCAAATATTATGTTTTTGTGGTTCTTAGAACAAATGGAGATGATGGTGATAAATAGCATGATATGGGACCTTTAAATAAAATGAAACCAATGAATTCAATTCAAAATTTAAAAAAAATTATCAGGCTCTAAGTATAGATACATTAACAATACATGAACTCTAAAACTGAAAAAATAACCTCCATTCAATGCTGTTCTGACGCCGTGCATTACGTTTAATCTGATTGGTCGGGTATATTTTATGGGTCCTCATACTTTTTTGATTACATTATATATATATATATATATATATATATATATATATATATATATATATACAGGCCTTTTTAAATATAATTAAAAAGTTAATTCAGAATATTGTGAAATCCTTCAGATCCAACAGTAACAGTATCCATTTTCTTATTTTTAGGACACAAAAATAACTTCTATTAATTCCGTTGCAGTCATCATGAGTAAAGTCAGGTTATTTTGTAGCTTCTCAAAATTTTCAGTGTTGATGTTTTATGAATAATTTTAGTAAAATTCCAAATAAACCTTCTGCCTTCTCACTTTCATTGCTCAAATCTTGTCTTTTTATATGTTCTTTTCTTTATATACAAACTATGATAATAAAAAATATTAAAACCAAAAGTAAATGGACAAATAAATGACTATAATATTTGGGTGAAGTATGCATAAAAATAATGGACATTCTGTAAAACACTCATTTCTCACAGCACTGACAGCAGAGCCACAGCAAGGATAACTTTATCCTGGTTGTTAACCTGCTCTGCAGCAAATTAGCTGCAGAGGCTAAATCACCATGGTTACTTAGCCAATTTTTCCCAGCTTTATCCCCTATCCTGGTTTTGTACAATACCCCCCTGGTCTCCTCACACAATACGACTGTTTGTTGTTTCTGGTCCTGCTATTGTTTTCATTCAGTCTGTGGGTGTTTTAGCTGTAGTTTTGTTTTATGGTGTTACAATCCATATCGTATCCCAATAAACTGGTGACTGACTATCTACTGTGAGGCTGGTGTGAAGAACAATAGATGTTAAAACCTCTACAATTTGACACTTTTGCAAACACACACGGAAGTTGATCACAAGAAAGGAGGAGCACCAGTAGATTCATTACACCAACTCTGTTTTAGGGGTACATGTACCCCAATTTGAGAAACACTGCTTTAGAACATCCAATTTGGCCCACAGGAAAAAATAAATGTAATAAAATGACAGAATGCTTTTGTTACCTCTAGACTGGATTATTGTAATTCTCTTTTAGCAGGCTGCCCGAGCAAGTCGCTTAAGACACTTCAGCTGGTTCAAAATGCTGCAGCACGTGTACTGACTAAAACTAGGAGAAGAGATCACATTACTCCTGTATTAGCCTCTCTGCATTGGCTTCCCATAAAATATAGAATAGAATTCAAGATTCTTCTTCTCACTTATAAAGCCCTAAATGGACAGGCACCAGCCTATCTCAAGGAGCTTGTAGTGCCATACAATCCCCCCAGAACACTACGCTCTCAAAATGCTGGACTACTCGTTGTTCCATTCATCTCTAAAAGTAGTATAGGAGGAAGAGCTTTCAGTTATCAGGCCCCACTTCTCTGGAACCATCTACCAACCACGGTTCGGGGGGCAGACACCCTCTCTACCTTTAAGGTTAGGCTCAAAACATTCCTCTTTGATAAAGCTTTTAGTTAGGAACCAGCTCATAGCTCATAGTTAAGATGCAATAGGCATAGACTGCCGGGGGGGGGGGGTCTGGCATGCTCGGTTGGAGAGAGGTTGGAGAGGGCGTTAAGAGAGAGGTCATTTAGGCTAGAGAGGGACCGGAGAGGGTCCCATTCCTCTCTCTAACACTCCCTCTATGTCTGCTTCTTCCCTTGTGTGTTTGCTCCTGTACTCCTTCTGGCTTTTGTCTTGCAGGTCCGTGGGATCCTCAGTGTGGAGTTACAGAGTCTCAACAACTCTGTCTCCACCCTTTCCTCTGCACACACCCAACACAGCATAACGTGGATGGCTGTTCATCATAGGAATGGGATCCACACAAGGTTCCTGCTGCTTAACAGAAGGTTTTCCTTGCCGCCATGATGAATTCATGTTGGGTGTGGGATACATATGTATGTGTATATACGTATATATGCATATGTGTGTATCCATAAAATGAAGAGTCCGTCCTTGAGACTGCTCTACTGTAAAGTGTCTTGAGATACCATTGGTTATGATTTGGCGCTATACAAATAAAGATTGATTGATTGATTGAGAATTAACATGAAGAATCAATATGTAAATTACCAACTAATTCACTTATAGATATCGCAGTCCCTCAAAATACACAAATTCAATTAAATTTTACGATATTCACCAGCGCTCACAGTTTCCCCAAGTTTATATCACATGATAGCAATCATTTTACAAGCAAAAGATGAAAAAACTCTAAATGTTTCCCCAAATCCTGCAGAAAATGATTGCACTTCTCAATGTGTTAACCTTGAATGACATTTGTCACTGTTTTAATAAAGATTAAAGACAAACCGAGCATCGTTTGGCTCTTTTATTACCGGACATCAACATGATTTTTACCAAAAATTGTTCTGTCCTGTAGGAAACTGATCTGTGTGGTTGTGGTTGTTCTAATGTATTGTGACTCCATCTCTGCTGACATGTGCTTTATGTAACAGCGAGTCATTGTGTTCCTCTTTTTAAGTAAATGTGCAGCTTTCAAAAGGCTGTTTTCCATTCAAGAGATGATAAAAAAAACCAACACTCTCTCAGATTGTTCAGTGCTCTGAGTGATTACTTAGAGTTGTTCTTCTCAAAATAGATCAAAACACGCTGAATAGAAGCTGAGAAATGTGTCGAATGACAGCGCAGACTTGGAGTGTTTAGAGGAGATGGATTTCTGTCCGCACACATGAGCAACACAGCTGAGTCTTTTTATGGAGCCTAAATGATTTGGTTAAATTGATTTCTTAACTCCACTATGTGGGCCCATAATCCCAGGTCTTTCAAATTAACGTTTTCTCGAAGATGCGTTCAAGAAACTTGAACAATTCAATGGATTTTTTAAACATTCCCGGACAGGCCGAACAAGGCGTGAAAAGAGGAAATGTTCAGGTAAAACTGGTGTTACGCTCAGCCTAGGAGCCACTGAACGGCACATGAACGCGTCACCCTATACCAGCCTCAAGCAGCACAACAACACACGTTTACACAATCAGGGCTATTTATTTAAGCCACATGTAAGAAAAATAATAATTACCAGACTGGGTTACGCAGAACCCAAATGAAAAGAACATAGGGTTTCTAGCCAACTGGGCCAAACTGGAGAAACGGATAACAGAACCGCGTCGGTCTCGCTGCCAGCTGTCAGACTGTCAGCTGTCAAAGGACGGAAGGACGTGGGTAGGATAACCCGCCCTCTGAACCACCTCTGGGTCCATCCGACGTCACCTTGCTCATTTTCTAGCCGGCCTCCACCGAAGCTCAGCCAATCCGACGTGGACCCGTTACTTCCACAGACCACGTAGGTTGGGCTGTTAATAGAGTGACACACACCCCTCCCCCGGCGCACAACACAGGAACACAGGTAGAACACAAAAATTTGACATACAACAACAGTCGTATCACTGTAGATATGCACACGCACGCCCCCCAGCTGCTGGCAATCCTTTCTTTTCTCCTCCCTGTTTGTTTGTGCGTGCATGTTCACTGAGGAGGTTTTTATATATATTTTATACTGTCCTCCCCAACAGGGATACCAGTGTAAAACCTGCCTTTTCCCCTATACTCTCCTCCTATTGTTTTCCAACTCTCATCTAAATATGATGGCACCCCAGATGGTGCCTCGGTATGTTGGTGTGTGTGTTCTTCACTCCAACTACCAAGCTAAATTCCTTGTACTGTTTTTTAAACTGTACTTGGTGAATAAAATCATTTTTCATTGTGATTCTTATGTTTTTATAGCAGCCAGCGTTCAACCTATAGAGGGCAGTCACTCTGACATTTCACAACTAAATACGACAAATTTAAATATTTTGACTAAAATGTTTTGAGAGTTGGACCAGGAAATGAAAGAACACTTAGTCCTTCACAAAATTTACCCAAAGAAATGAAAAAATCACAAAATCAGGTAAATAGTGAAGTGAAGATCCTTCAGTGACTTATAGTTCCATCACTTATTGTTTCAATATTGTCGGTGCCTTCCACGTTTAAAAGGCACGTTAATGTTGAAATTGCTCATTTTCCAACCTAAAATCTGCGACACAATTGAAGTCAGACTGACCTGTGTTTGACTTCTCTAGTCAATGTCAATGAGTTCTTATTCAGTACAAAGATGAGCAATTATCAGATCTATTCCTCCTTTTTCTTTACTTTCTTGGAGCATTTTGTAAATATTTTTTCTCTTTGTTTTCACTTGTAGATAAATTGCTTTTGCCTTTTGACCCTGCACACACAGGTCGCTACATGCTAAGCTAACCCAAAAATGGATTTTCAACTATACGGAATCAATGCAAGATAAAGTCGAGACGTTGGGAAAGAGATTTGCGGCTACCAGATTGTGTGTAATATATACAACAATGCAAAAATTATTAGTAACAATTAATAATGTTGACACAAAAATTTGCATCGACATCGTTTAATGTTGAAAATTCATGATAAAATTAGGCCAGCGACCACTTTCTGCTTCATTTTTGCTGCAGTACCATACATAAACTGCTGGGAGCAGTGTTGATTCACCATTTACATTGTGAAGAAGAATTGCGCAATGATTTTTCTCACTGAAGACGGACTTTCCAGGGGTAAACTTTAAAACATGGACACAGTCAAGGTGAGGAGCTGTCAGCGAGAGGAATATGATTAAAGCAAATAACACAATTACCATGAAGGTAGAGGTCAGCCATCAACATCATGACCCGTTCGCTTCATTAACGCCTGGACAGACAAGGAGCTGCAGTAATTGGTCAGAGAAGCAGTTGCACCGTCAAGGAGACCTCTGAGAAACCAAAGCGGCTTCTGATTGGTGGAATTAATGTGCATTGGAAACAAGTGGCGAAGTCTTAAAAAGGCTTCTTATGATTATCAGAGTGTCCTGTTTATTTTCACAACAGAAAGTTAGAATCTGTTTGTTGGATGCTGCAGGTGTGTCATAACACTCTATATACAGTATTTAATTACCAACAAACTGTACAAGACAGGCTGATGTCAGATGACCACAAGCAGACACTGTCCACCATTGTAGTCTAGCGCGTCTTGTTCTTGTTTGAACACTGCGCATGCGCACAAATCAGTAGCTCTGCAATTGTTATAAAGAATGTGGAAAAAAACGTAAGAAGCCATATAATTGGCTGAAAGCAAACACACCTGATTGGCTGATTAATCTGTCAGTCAGTTTTATTGACCCGCGATGTCAGGGCACTCAGTTCAGATAGACCAATTGGAGTAAAACTATGTAAATAAAAGCTGCATGTTGGGGATATTTCAGGAGCTGCTTTGTTTAATAAATGATTGAGCACTTCTGTAGGGGGAACATTAGCTTTGTTTCTAATTGCTAGAATTTTATCAGTAAAGAAGTTGATGAAGTCATCACTCAGGTTGACAGGAATAGAGGGTTCAACAGAGCTGTGGCTTTTGGTGAGCCTGGCTACAGTGTTGAATAAAAAACAAGGATCATTCTTGTTTTACTCTATTAAAGTTGAGTAATGAGAAGTTCTAGCTTTGCAAAGGGCTTTTTCTATAAGTGAAACTCTTTTCCCAAGAAATATAAACTTCTACCATGTTTGAAGAGAGCCACTTCCTTTCCAATTTTCCCGAGGCCTGTTTTAAAAGACGCAATTCCGATTTATAACAGGGAGCGACCTTTTTATGAAATGTCTTCTTTTTAAGTGGAGCAACAGCATCCAGAGCTGTGTGCAGTGACAACATTGCACTGTTGACAAGATGATCTATTTTCTCTGTCATAAGACATTGATAGCTACTCTCTGTTGAGGTATCATATGGATCAGAGGTAAGCAATGATGGAACTAAATCTTTAAATCTAGCTACAGCTTTTTCAGACAGTGATTTACTATAGTGTACTCTTCTCTCAGAATTTAAGCAGGCTGATATTCTGAATTCAAAGGACAACGGGAAGTGATCTGAAAGAACAGGATTTTGAGGATATATTGTCAGATGGTCAATATCTAAACCATACGTTAGAACAAGGTCCAGGGCATGATTAAGATAATGAGTTGGTTTGTTTACATTTTGTGTAAAGCCAGTTGAATCTAATAGTGAGATAAATAATTTATTTAAGCTGTTGTTTTCATCATCAACATGAATGATAAAGACACCTACTATGATAGCTTTATCAGTGATCAGCACTAGATCAGTGAGAAAGTCAGAGAATTCAGAGAGAAACTCTGAACATGGACCATGAGGACGGTAAACTATAATCAGTAAAGTGGGTTTTTCTATCTTGTTTTTGGGATTACACATTTCAAGGGAGAGGCTTTCGAATGATTTTTTGGTTTAGTTTGGTTTTTGGGGTAACTGATATGCTTGAGTGAAAAACTGCTGCCACTCGTCTTCCTCGACCACTCTCACGAGGAATATAGTGATTACCATAATTGGGAGGACTGGATTCATTAAGAGCAACAAAAATCTTCATTTTTGAGCCAAGTCTCTGAGGCATAATACACCTAATTGATGGTCATTTATAAGATCACTCACTAAGAGGGATTTAGACGAAAGCAATCTCATATTTAATAGTCCACATTTTTCATTGTTTTATGTTGTTTGTAGTTTTAATTTTGATTAGATTTTTATGGTTAATTACTCTATTTTGGGCTTTAATTTGTATTGCATGTGGTTCTGTACTGTTCAGCACAGTGCTTATGGGGTACAGTTGCTCTATATTTTGAGTAAGGGGCTTATACTGAGCTAGTCATGTGCTTGTGGAGTTGTGAATCACAGACTGTAGATTTAATTTTAGCATTTGTGCTCCATGTCTTCTTTGAATAGATCAGCACGTTTCCAAAAGAAGTCAAAGTTATCAATAAATGTGAAATTATGGAGTTTGTAGCAGTTTTGCTGCTGTAATAAATGGCTCTATACCCCTATTTAATCTAGGGAGAGGGCCACAAATGAATATAGATTTCCCACTTGCCTTTAGAATGTTAAAGAGAAGGTTAAACTAGTTCATGGTCCATACTGACTCACGTCGGGTGGTATCGTTTGTCCCTACATGTAACACTATTTTAGTGACAGTTGCTGGCAGCTTGGGTAACATTTGATTAAGTTTGTTTAAGATAGTGTGAACTGTAGCACCTGGAATACAGTGTGTGATGGCATTAAAGAATCTAATATTCCTTGTTATTAAATCACCAATAATGAGTAGTTTGTGGGAAGATGGTGTTAGGAGTGAGTGTGCGCATGTTATACTGGTCGGGAACGTCCGGCGGGTGGATCACAACTGGCTGTGGTGGTGTTTCTGTCCTTGGAGTTGACTGGCATTGGGGCATCTGTGTGGGAACATCTGGTGGTGCTCGGGTTGCAGAAAGCTGCGGGAAAGTTTCTGTTATCGACTCCTGTTGGCGTTGAAGCAGTTCTGCTTTGCGGTGTTCTTCCGTCATCAGCTGGCATTGAAGCGGTGCAGCAGTAGCATGCCTCTGGGCTGCAGCTTTGAGGAGGTTTCAACGGGCTACAGAGGAGGTTTTTGGCCGGTGGGAATTTAATCCAGGCGATGGTGGAGGCGTTTTCCTGGCGGTTGTTTTGGTCGGCTTCATTGGACTAAGTTTGTCCCCGTTTTCAAATGAGAGAGTTTCAAAACAATTGTGGAGAGTAACCGGAGGAGGAGGGACGCCGTTTTCCGTTTTATTCTTTAACAACCTTCCTTAACAACAGCCCATGATGGCAGGCGTGGTATGGAACAGGACAGTCCTGGACCCGGATTCTCCCAGAGAACTGTGTTGTTATCACCTGGAATAATATGGAGGAAGGATGACAGCGCTACTGACTGCTGTACAACCGTGCCCGTATACTTGGTGAGTAATTCATCTTTCTATTTTAGCTTGTTAGAAAGGCGAAGAATCTCTTCCCATTTTTTGGTAATTTCTTTGTTAGCGTTTAGTAGCAAAATGTCTTTCTCTGATGGCAGGAGAGGAGCAGTGTCCCCACCGTCTGTAGATGCGTTTGTAGATGCGGCCATCTTGCGGTACTCACGGAATGAAAGCGGCTCCATCGTTCCCAGCAGCTTACAATAACAGCAGTTCACTATCACAGCAGCTATGACAGCATATTCAATTCTATCATCCTCACACACACACACACACACACACACACACAGAGAGAGAGAGAGAGAGACACATACACACACACACCATGGTGACAACATCTAAACCAGCAAAGACAAGGTTGTAAAAAAACCTCTGTAGACTCATACTATTATTATGCATGTAATGAGTTTGACTGAATACATTGAGTCTTGTTATAATTTACTAAGTTGAACATTTGTACACTTTATTTTAAAATGTCTCCAAATATTATTAAGGGAAGGAAATCTCTAATAATTTTTGATCATAATGCAATTGTATTATTTCAAACTGTTTCCTAACTTTTTCTTACTCTTCTGTTTTAATATATTATTATTATTATTATTATTACAAACATCCCTAAACACTCCACGAGCTATCATCATCTAGACAGTCCAGACAGTATTTTCTGACTTCTTGGATTTTAGCTCTTCTGCCAATAAATATTCTTTTCCAATATATATATTTTTTTTTACTACACTTTCACCATTTCCTTCAAATAAGTTACCTTTGCCCATCAAATACCTTTCCTTTCCAATAAATATACAGTTTCCTTTTTCCCTGTACTTGCTCTCTTTTTGTTCCACATTTGCCCTTTTTCACTATTGTTTGCCACAATTTGCTTATTTAAGCTACATTTTGCCATTACATACTGTATCAGCTGTTTCCTCTTTCTGCTACACTATTTTGGCCCAGTTTTAGTCACTTTTCACTCTTTTTTTGCAATGTTTTTTGCCACGTTTGGACCATTTTATGCCATCTGTTACTTATTTGTCACTTCACTTACACTTTACTCATCTCCGGTCACAGACTATGTTACCATTAGCCTCTGTTGCTGAGTCGGCCCCTCCTCGCTTGTCTCACAGCCCAGCAGCAGTGCTGGCAGAGTGATTGATTGACAATGACAAACAGTGGACCAATAATATGCGATAGCTGCTGGCCAGACACTGCTAGCCAATGATGATGGGCTGACTGGTCCAATCAGAGGGCATTTAGAAAATGAAGAAACGTGCACCGTCCCACATGGCACCTGATGGGGTCATGTCAAAATAATCATTAAAAAAAATGTAGCGCACCGGACCGGCCCACTTCAGGTCAATGACCCACCAGGCATTGCCCAGTATGCCAGAAGCCCATGCATGGTTATTGGCGTGTTGCAGTCAACTTGAATTGGTGCACATCGCCACATACTGTACATGTATTATTTCATTACTTTCCCATTCTACACTCAATGTCCATTCCATTAAAAAAAATATAGACTATTTGCAACATGCCAATAACCAAGAAAGAAGAAAAAGAAAAAGAGTTTCTATGATGTCATGAGTGTTTTTCCACAGCCAATGAGATTCAAGAATAGTTATTTTCTATGATGTCATGGGTTTCAATTCAGAAACCCAAACAGATCAAAGGACATTTCCATGTCCTGGAGTGTGTTGTGTGTGTGTGCGTTCGTTGAATTAACCTGACCAGGCGACGTCTGAAAAAGTTGTGTTCTCAACGTAATTTCAATGTCGGCTTTATCAGGGAGGAGTTCACAACTTGTCAGTGTCTCCTCAAGAGCAAATCAAAGAAGCGTTTCTACCATGTCAGAGGTTTTAACTTCAACATCGACACCCTTTGATATTTGGTCTGACTTTTATTGGGAACGCTGGTCATCCAGGAGGAATGGTCACAAGTCTTTCAATCAATGGGAGGAGTCTGTGGCAACACAGATGAATTATGATGCAAGAACTCATGATCATTCAAACCAACCCTCTGAGATCAGTGTGTGTGCCTCTAACAGCATAAACCGTCACGATATTGGGTCCAAACAGGATGCCTTCGTATCACTGGCATTCTTATCGTTCCTCCTTGGGAGTGAAAATGTCATGAAAGAGGACTTGGATCTCATTTTCGACAAAGGAAAGGAAACGCATGCTCAGGTGAAGGTGATCAATGAAAACAATCTGGATTTTAATGAGGATCCTAACATTGTAACAGGTCAAAACTCAATGCTGATCTCTGACTTCCAGAGCTTGGAGTATCAGCTGAACAGTGTGTCATCAAATGAGTTGTACGCTCTGCTGACCATAGACCACGAGTGTATTGCACTATTCGGGACCCAATCAGGAACTTATGGTTTCTTTAACCCACACTCAAGTAATGCACGTGGTTTTCCAGATCCTCATGGTGGAGCTGTGATGGTCACATTTACACATCTCAGCGACATGATTGCACGGCTCAAAGAGTGCTATGAATCATTAAGTGCAAAGTTGGAGTTTCTGCCAATTGCTTTTCCAGAGGATTTTTGTAAAGCTTCAAATGTTTCCAAAAAGTCAAAGTACTGTCAAACTGAGAAAATTTCAGGACAAAAAATCACAGCCCATGAAGAACAGATACAAATATCTGAAATCCAAGGACAGGACAAGTCCAAACTTGAATCAAACGCAAAAACAACCCATGGAATCCAGGGAAAAGACAAGTCAAAACGTAAACCAAAAGCAATCCGGGGAAAGTCAAAACTTAAATCAAAAGCAATAACAATCCATGAAATGCAGTCAAAGGAAATTTTCAAACCTAATTTAAAAGAAATTTCACCTAATGATTTCAACATGATCCCCTCAGTAGTGGATGGATGGATGCAATTCCAGATAACGTACAAGGCTGGACCAGAACCAGAAACACCCAATGAAATCAAAGGAGTGGACCACTCACAAATTAGACACAAACCAACCCATGAAATCCAGGAAAAGAACAATTCAACACTTGAACCAAAACCAACCCATGAAATCCAGGAAAAGAACAATTCAAGACTTGAACCAAAACCAACTGAGGAAATCGAGGGAAAGGACAGTTCAAGGCTTCAACCGAAAGCAAAAACAACCAATGAAAAGCCGATAGCCGACAGACCAATTCTAGGCGAATCAAGTGCGAAGATGGTATGGCTACTTTCGGAACTAAATAACAAACCGCAACGTCGAGCAGGAGAAAAAACAACCCATAAAAGCCAGGGAAAGGACAAATCTAAAATCCTAGCAAAATTAGAAACAATCCAAGAAAACCAGGGATAGAAGAAATCTTATTGACAATATTCTACTCGCCATTGAAATGTCTATTCAACAAATCCACCAAAAGAGTACATTCATTGACTCCGCCCCCAGCATCACAGGCTCTCACCAAAGCGACCATTCAGAACTATTTGCTTTCCACATGACTGAGGTGTTTGCCATGCTTGGTAAGTCATTTTATTTGAGATGTTTTTATTTGTCATTAGTATTTTGGGCTGAGACCAACCTGTGTGATAGGCATTAGCCACAATGCTCGGTGATATGGCATATAAATCTGGTTTAGCACGCCGAAGTTCATTGTTTGTGGGCAAAACTATAGTTTGTGGGCAAAACTATAGTTTTCATTTCAGAAAATCATTGCCTCATAAATGTTTGTTTCCAAAGGAATTTCTAAAAGTTAAAAACAATCAAATGTATACCTTTTTTAGTATTATTTACAAATAACTCTTATGTAGGTAAAAGAAAAAACTCTTGGAGTTAATATTTACTCTAACACTGAGTTAGTGTTACTAAGTGTTAAATTATTAACTCCAGTCAGATTTAGTATTTGACACTTAATTAGAGTTAAGGTACCAACTCTCCAAGAAGAGTTAAATCAACACTCTGGTGTGGACCCATATAGACACAAATAGCCACTGGTTTACTTATGGTCAGATTTAACACTTGTATGGAAGGATAAAAGCTAACATGTGACACGTCATGTGAAATAAATGTTAGCATAAAACTAAAGTCACTATTCATCCGTCCCAACTGGTGAAACGCAATATTTTTTAATTACAGACAAACTGATCCCATTAGACAATAATGTAACTATTGATTATTACACCAAAATATCCTGTTAGTACTGCTCTCAGTACTGAATGATTAAATCAACAACCTGATCTGGTTTAATTAGAGGAAATCAGAAGATTTTTATCAACCTTAATTTTATATGACATATTATCAGATATAAAAAAACAAGATTCAGCTGCAGTGGTTTATATTAAACAGTAAAAACACTATAGGAGTTATTTTTCCTTTTCATGTGCTTTTTTTTTTTTTTTTTTTCAGAAACTAATTTAATTATGAATGAGGAAATAAATGCCAAAATTGCCCCATAATATTTTCTTAATACACACCTTGCTGTTCGTTTCATGTCAGAGATGTTAGTTGTATGATAGATCAGGTGTGCACTGATCTATTATTCACAAACTTGTGTTGCACATTTTCTTTGATTGAGCATTTGTTTAATGTCTATATTTGTGCGTTTAACAGTTTATTTTTTTATTGGACGTTTTATAGTTTGTTTGTTTTTTTTTTTCAAAGTTTTGTTGACCTCTTTTTAAATGTTAAAGATTACAGTACGTTTAAAGTAAATTTACTATTTAAATAGAGCCTTTTTTCTTCTGGTCCTTTTTTTAAATAGGTTTTAAAAAAAAAAATCAATAATTATCAATATCGATTGATATGAAACACACTCGTGATAGATTTTTCAGGTATATCGCCCAGCCCTATTTTAGACTGCTGTTTTAGTGCACCTGCTTAAATCCTTCCACCTGTGAACCCTGTTGTACTGTGACAGAGGAATTAAAACAATGACATAATATGTATTTGTAGTGTAGTTTTTATATCATTTACACGTAGAATATAATTAAAATTACAATAAAATCATGAATAAATTAAATATTACAAATATAAAGTGTAAGTTGTCTTTAACAAAGTAGTAATAGTAAACAAAGAGTGAATAAGTTTAAAAAGCTGGAGCTAACCTGCAGTAGAACAGATCTACCACGCGGCCCATACCGACCTCAACCACCGGAACAGCGAGAGCCGCCCCCCCCCCAGCAAAGAGCATCATCCCGGAGCGTCAAGCAACCCCGCCCCAACCCCGGCGCAGACGCCAGCACCCCCCAGCGCACCCACCCCCACCTCGGCGCAGCAGGCCGCCCCAGACCCGCACACTGTGGGCAACCAGGAGACGAGACAAGCACCAAGCCACACCCGAAGGGAAGAGGCACCCCCACGCCCCGCCAGATTGGCACCGGTCTTCTTCTTCACTGTTTACTTACACAAAGTTAGTGGGTGGACGCTGGCCCTAGCAGTCAATGTGAGGATCTGCAGCAGAGAGAAAGCAGGAAGCGGCCGTGGGCTGGATTTTGTCATTAATTAACAAGATTATTCGACGCTATAAAATCTGCGTCAAACTATTTTTTGTTGAGGTTTACGTCATAATCATTGCAGTCTTATTTTGTGCAACCCTGGTTGCGCGAATCTCGAGGCAGTCTGTATATTTAATTCTATTTTTACTTTTGCCACCCTCCCCCCGGCAATAATCTCAAACTCCGCCTATGGTGAGAGGCGCTGCATTTGGTGCCAAAATTGCTAAAGTGAAAATTTCCAATTAACAAAATGCAATGTTTCTTTATCGCACTGAATGCACTAATCATTCTCACTCCTCCGTCTTACATTTAGGCCTTGTCATGTGTCTCCGCCTCCCTCCGTTCTTCTGCTCTGGTAATTTGTAATAGTCTTAAACGCTGCACTTTGTCGACTAATTTGTTTTTTTTTTCAGTTAAAGGCGAGGACAACAGGCCTGCTTTAGCAGACAAAACACACAGTTGATGGCCGCTGAAAGCCTCATCTATTAAACATGCGTGCTGGTTTCTTATTGTTATTCATGGTGCTAACAAATGGCCAAAACCTCCGCCTCTCGATGCATATGGATGCATGCATGCATAAATCCCCGAGCGCGTTCCCTGATGAGATCCATGATCTTTGTGAACGTGGCGCGAATGTGGAAGATTAGTGGCAATCATTGCAACCCTATGCTGTTGTTACGGACTAATTGAGGCTTAAAAAACAGTCGTTCATATGCCTGAGACGTGAGTGGATGGAATTAAACCCAGACTGAAAAAGAAGGAGGAGATCTGTAAAATCTCCTCACTGTAAATATGAAGATGTGGCATTAATTAGACTAAATGAATGAGGAACAGAAAAGATATTAAAAAAATAAGTATCAGCGACTTCCAAGAAAGAAAACCAGAGAAAAATTAAATGAATTCAAAAGAAAAAGGATAGAAAAACACCAACACAAGTTGTTTTTTTAGCTTATACACTGAGCGTATAAATGTTTTTAATCAAAATGATCATCAGAAGATCAAGTCAGTAAATAATATTGAACTTAAGGAATCTTAAAATGAATAACATGAAGACATATATCTTTAGGCATAACAAAATAAAATACTAAACATAAGCATTAATGAACATAGTGTATGGGTGGGTTTGTGTTTTTTCTTTGTGTCATGTTTTGAACATGAAGGGCATCTTCAAATCATTCAAATCATTCCATAACAAAACTGATGAGGTTCCGGTAAATGGCTTTCTTCTGGTTTAATTCCAACTAAAGCACCTGTGGCAAACCTAAGGCCCGGGGGCCAAATCCGGCCCATTAGAGCATCCAATGTGGCATGCAGGAGGAAGTTAAAATTATTTAAATGATCAAATAATTCAGTCCCTCGAAATACACAAAGTCAATGAAACTCTACAATAGTTGCAGCACTCACAGTTTCCCCACGCTTTTATCACATGACGGCAGTCATTTTTAATCAAAAACTGTGGGAAAAAAACTCTTTCCCTGAACTAATGGAACAGCACCTGCAGTCTGAGCTTGACAAAATGTATCGTGGCCTCTCGAGCTGTTGCAGACTTTGGTTCATTTTGTTTCTTCTTCCCTCATGTATTAACATCTGTTGAAGATGAAGCCGTTGCATATCAAAGCTGCATCGCTCCCACAATGGGCCTGACCTACGATGGATGACAGGTTTCTGATGATAAGTCAGTGTGTGTGTGTGTGTGTGTGTGTGTGTGTGTGTGTGTGTGTGTGTGTGTGTGTGTGTGTGTGTGTGTGTGTGTGTGTGTGTGTGTGTGTGAGATTACTTTTTCGTTCAGTGATAGCAGCAGAAAATTTAATCTTAGCTGAAACGTGGGCCGTTCCGGTCCTGAACAGGAGTCTGTTGTGGGAACAGTTTGACAGACCATATATTATTTGTTTCCTACGTCACTGCTCAGTAGTTTGGTTTCTCCCAGGAATTCATTGCAGCTGTTCTTGATGTATTTGAAGTGTTTTCAGATGAGTAGGAACGACTGATTGTTTCAGATGAATGACTTGTATTTGTATGTACTTTTCTTTATCTTTGCTTCTCTTCAGTCTGTGCTTCCTCTCAGGACTGTTGTGTTTTGTGTTATTAGTCATTTAGTAGATTTGTTTTGTATATATTTCTGTCATTTTGTGTATTTTCTGTCATGTTCGTTTCTGGAGTTATTTTGTGTGTGTGTGTGTGTGTGTGTGTGTGTGTGTGTGTGTGTGTGTGTGTGTGTGTGTGTGTGTGTGTGTGTGTGTGTGTGTGTGTGTGTGTGTGTGTGTGTGTGTGTGCATGTGTGCGTGCGTGTGCCTCTGATTTACATTAAAGACATCCTTGTCGAAATGAAAAAGAAAACTGGATTTATCAGGGGAAATTCAACATTTCAAAGGTTTTAAACGTGCGTTCTCCAAGCTAACACGGCGAACAACACACGGCTGTATTCCTGTTATTGTCATTATTGACAGAATAACTGTGGCTTTGGACAAAAGTTTGAACACAATATTTGAACACAATTTTTTAGTCTTAGGGATTGAAAAATTAAAAGTGTGTGTGCGCACTGGAGCAGTGAGGTGTGTTTGTAACAGTGTTTGTGGTTCTCAGATGCTCAGAGGTGTGTTCCATAAAGGAGGGTTAACAAACTCTGAGTCTATCTATAAACTCTGAGTCAACATACGCAGCAATGGGAAACTCTGGGTATCTGATTCTATTACAGCTGGTATGAAGTGGGTTAATCAACCCTGAGTATGTGAACCTTGGGTTACTTAAGTGCACGCGCGCGATAAAAAGCCATCATCAATGGATCAGAGATTACTCGAGCTGCCATGGCAACCACCCGGAAGAGAGTGATTTATTCACCGTAATGGGTGAAATAAGCCAGTGTTTGTGGAATATGAGCCTGTTCTAAAGGTGTGTTCAGTCTTCAGTGACTATAGTGGCTTAAATCACCCGTAATTAGTCACACTTTTAGGTCACTTCATCACTTTATCTCTTCAGTGATGTGACGAGCAGAGAATAATATGAATAAAATGTGTTTGAGAAGACGTGACAGCTGCATTGGATGGCTGCATAGAGAGTCCTCCTGTTACACTGGATATAAAGACAGGATGTAATATTGTCGCCAGTCATCTCAACGTCCTAAAAAATGTCATAAAAAAACACTGAAGTGGGATAAGACGAAGTCTTATTCCAGTCTTCATTCCAAAGAAGCTCCTTAAGTCCTATCTTTAGTCTGACAGGAATCAGCCTTTGTAGAGCACAAAGCTGTCTGTCAGCGTGTGTCGTTGAGTTGTAGTTTTGTGTGTTTTTGAAATAGTTTTGTGTATTTATGTTGTTGTTTGGTGTTGTGTGTTATATTGCTTGTTGTTTTGTGTATATTTCTGTGATTTTGTGTATTCTTGTTGTTGTACAGTGTGCTCTTGTAGTCATTTTGTGTGTATACAGTGTATAACACTGTTATGAACTTCCTGGTAACCGTGTGTGTTTGGTGATTAGCGTGCCCCATCCATCCATTTATTCATCCTTCCATCTGTTCGTCCATCCATCCATTTATTATTCATTCACCGATCCATTCATCCATCCATTTCTTCCTGTATTATTCATCTATCTATTTATTCATCCATCTATCTGTTCATTCATCTGTTCAGCCATCCATCTATTTATTATTCATCCATCCATTTATTATTCATCCATCCATCCATCCATCCACCCATCCATTAATATTCCATCCATCTGTTCACCAATCATTTTATCCATTTATTCACCCATTTATTATTCATTCATCCATCCATTATTATTCCATTCATCTGTTCAACCATCCATTCATTCATCCATCCATTAATTTATCCATCCATCCAATATTCCATCCACCTGTACATCCATCCATTTATTCATCCATCCATCCGTTATTCCATCCATCTGTTCATTCATCCATTTATTCATCCATCCATCCATTAATTTATCCATCCATCCATCCAATATTCCCTCCACCTGTACATCCGTCTATATATTCATCCATCCATCCATCTATTATTCATCCATTCATCCAATATTCCATCCACCTGTACATCCATCCATTTATTCATCCATCCATCCATCCATCCATCCAATATTCCATCCACCTCTTCATTCATCCATTTATTCATCCATCCATTCATTAATTTATCCATCCATCCATCCAATATTCCCTCCACCTGTACATCCATCTATATATTCATTCATCCATCCACCTATTATTCATCCATCCATCCAATATTCCATCCACTTGTACATCCATCCATTTATTTATTCATCCATCCATCCGTTATTCCATCCACCTGTACATCCATCCATCTATTTATTCATCCATCCATCTATTTATCCATCCATCCATCTATTTCTGCCTGTGAATCAGAAACAAACACTTTATTTTCTGTCTTTTCCACCATTTCACACTGATGATACATTCTTCTCCTCATGTGAGTCAGGCTGAAGGTCGCAGCTTTTCCCTCCCTGTGTTCATCATAATTAGTGCGGCAGCTTCAAATGAGCTCCGGACTTTTATTAAGCTAATATTACTAATATTGTCATCTGGATGCATCGTGGGAATTCACCCTCAGCCAATTTGCAGATGTAAAATAGGCCAGGCGGTCACCGTCGCCCAGCATCACTCCATCTCACCACAATCCAAATATAACCTCGGCCCAATGTGATTTAACCGCCGCGCTCTCATCCCCGAGGCCGAATGAAGTCGTTTGTGTGGAGGGGGGGCGGGGGGGGGACAAATGTAGAGAGTGGAGTGGAAGAATGGAAGGAAGGATCAGGGCTGGGTGTGATGGAGAGAGACGAGCTCAGTGAGCGAGGTCACTAATTGGGTTGAGACTTGGAGCTCCCGTGTAGTCGCTTCTGACAGAAATCAGATGATCTGGAAACTCTTTAATTGGAGCCTGAAGAAAATGTTAATTTATGGACCACAAGAGGCTGAAAACGTAGAAAAAGACAGAAAGAAAGGAGAACAACAAAACAAGTGTCCACTGTAAAGACTTGTTCACCATGTCTACCTTGGGAACCTGTTGGCATGACCTCTATTACCCCCCAACCCCCCCCCCCCCCCCCGTTCGTTACTCATCACGGGTCTCTGGCATCACGCCTGGGATTTGGTGCATTAAAAGTTTGTCGAAAATGTAACCTTTCTGCCAATATAAAAAAGTAATAAACTCAACTTTTCTCTTTTATTTAATCCAACTCTGTAGTGCAGTGCTTCACAACTGCTCTAAACCTAAACCTAAGACTAAACCTAAACCTAAACCTAGCCTTAAGCTTAGCCATACCTGTAGAACCTATATTACAGAGCTAGATTTCTTCTTATCACTCTAACTTCTGGGATTTAAGCAGTGTTTTGCTGGACTACAAAGCTAGCTAACGTCTTTCAGAACTAAATCACCATGACAACGACTAACCTGGTCAGGACTAGGTTTTGTTCTAGATAATATATGAGCAAATACTATACATTTCATCTGATGGACTGACCTACAGTCGTCGGCTGATAAAGCGTTGAGCGCTGTCAGACCCATCAATTCATTCATTCTGTGATAACACAGACAGTCTCAGTCCTGTAAGATCATATAAGATACAAATATTGTTCATAATGTATAAACGCAGCATCAGAGCCACAGACAAGGTAGAAGTGAAAGTGATCAGTGTCTGTATATTCTCTGATTTAAACATTAACACTCAGCAGTTCCTGATTTCCTTCCTTCCTGCTTTTTCTGCAGCAACAGTGTTGTTTTTGTTCTGAATTATGGATTTTAATCCTCATATCTTCACAGAATTATTCCTTAATTGATCATTTGCAAAAACCCAGCCCACAAACAGTCATTGTCCAATCACACGTCCGAGCAGCCGTTACTATGTAAACAATGTCCGACATGGTGAAGCTGGGTCAGTCGTGTTATTTTTGTTCCCAAAGCCAAAAACACAACTGGAGCAATGTCTACAATAAGCTAGAAAAGCGTCTCAGGGACGTGTGTGTGTCAGTATGCGTGTATGTGTGTGTTTTTAACGTGATCTCATCTTCTCTGCACTAATGTGTGTGTTCAGCAAAGTGACAAGAAAGCTTGATTTGACTTGATTTTGATTAAATAAGGCGTTGAAAGCTATTACAGTGCCTTGACATAACTACACGTTCACGTACCGAGTGAAAAGGTGGGGGCGCGGTTATGACTGGGCTATACAGTTATTAGCAACTATCATATTATCATATTACTGTCAATATTTCAGTCGACATCATCCTGAAGCATACGTCTCCCAATCTATATTAACAGGCTTTGTTAGCACTTAGCAGTGTTAATAACTTGGGTTAGCTGTAGGTTCAGCTAGCTAGCTAATAATAGAAAGATATTCACAGAAGTCCAGAATTTCAGGAGCATGACTGGCCCCGTAGGCTGTAATGTAATATTTGTTGTTTATTTGTTTATGTTGAATATATCCCTCCACAGCACGTTTTGCCTCCATTTGGAGGATATCGAGCAGGTATGGCTTCAAAAAGAGTCACCAACACGCACTAGGATACTTCTGCCAGCCATTACAGATGAGACCAACTCGGGAAAATGTTAGGCATTCTAAAAGTAAATAAGGGGGGGCGGGGCTTTTGCGAAAGGTCAATTTTGACGTAAGTCTGCATGGTTTCTACGTGATTGGGATTATTCTGACGCAGCAATCTCTGCCCCTTCCACTGGAGCATGGACATCACCAGGCTGAAATCACCTCACTTAAGTGAACGTGTTTATATCCTGCTTTGTAGTACAGCTTCTCTCTGACAGAGAATGTTTGTTTAGGTGAAGCTAACAGAGAGATATCAAGATATACTTATCCAGCTTTGTAGTACAGGCCCATACAGAAAATGACTAACCCAACTTTGTAGTGCAGTGCTTTACACGGAGGTGGAGAGAGTACATAAAAAACTACTTAGGGAGAAGTACTGTTACTTTGATGAAATTTTACTTAAGTAGAAGTAAAGTTACTGGTGTTTTTTTTTGTTTGTTTTTTTTTTTTGGGGGGGGGGCGGGTCTCTCCCATGCAATAAAAAAAGGTGTATAAAGAGTGTGGCTAACCTGGATAAATAAAATAAAATAAATGTCAATTCAATGAGGTAAGTGCTTGTGTCAATACATCCAATGTGTCAGAGCATCCAATAAAAAACAATTCTTTAGGAATCTCTGAAAGCAAGAAATGTGTACACACACAATGCGTAAAGACGCACACTGGCTTGTCAGGCACTGCTGGAGGACGAGGTGCTGCGGTGGGAGGGATTTTGAGGTGCTGCGGAGCCCCTCTCCTGACCCACCAGTCAACACCTGGGGACTGATGAAAAATATGGCCTTTTTTGGTGATATTTATGTAACGGAAACAGGCGTGGGACGAGCGTGCAGGATTTATTTTACTCTGCAACGGGATCTATTTCCAATGTAGCAAAGTACTGTTACTTGAATCAAAACTGACTGAAGTAAAAGTAAAATTGTAGATTTTAGAAAATACTAAAAAAAGTAGAAGTACACAAAAAAATCTACTCAATTACAGTAACGAGAATACATGTAATTTGTTACTTTCCACCCCTGGCTTTACACCTGCTCCAAGCCTAAACCTGAACCTAAACCTAAACATAGTCTTAAGCCTAGCCAGTACCCGTAGTGAATTTGAATTACCCAACAAATGATAAGTGTTGATAGAACTTTCTAGCTTTAGTATTTTGTCACCACAAATGATTTTTTTTCCCCACCATGTCATGTCTGGGGCTCTGTAGATCTGTGCTCTGTAGATCTGTGCTCTGTAGATCTATGCTCTGTAGATCTGTGCTCTGCAGATCTGTGCTCTGCAGATCTGTACTCTGTAGATCTATGCTCTGTAGATCTGTACTCTGTAGATCTATGCTCTGTAGATCTGTACTCTGTAGATCTATGCTCTGTAGATCTGTGCTCTGCAGATCTATGCTCTGTAGATCTGTACTCTGTAGATCTGTACTCTGTAGATCTATGCTCTGTCGATCTATGCTCTGCAGATCTATGCTCTGTAGATCTGTGCTCTGTAGATCTGTACTCTGTAGATCTGTACAGTTTGACCCACAGCAGATGTATGACTACAACTCCCCTTCTGTTGATAGTACATCTATACTATCATTTCTAGCTTAGTGTCTTTTTATTTGGACAGAATGAGAAGAATTAGCCACTGATGTGAACACATCTGTGTAGTTGTACGACGGCCTCCTTATATATGAAGGGAGTTGAATCTGACTTCAGGAGCATGTGGCTCTGTGGGAATGAAGAATCACTAGAACATCTGTCACCATTTGCTGTGAAGATTTCGACTATTTCAGCCACATGCGGTTGAAATTGTAGAAATAAAACTCCCATTATGAATCAAATACTATTTAATGTTTACAAAGTTGCTCTTTATGGTAATGTCAATAGAAACATACTGTAAACACAGTGACTGCTAAAGAATAGATATATAGCATATAGATCAGACAGGGCCACAAAAGTATCATCTTTATATTTAGAGCTGATCTAATATTTGACTTTTTATCTCATATTTAAAAGAATGTCTTTTGTTAACATTGTTATCTCATATTTGGGACTTTTATGCCAAAATCATGGTCTTTCTTCATGTTGAGGGCTTTTTATTCCATGATTACAACTTTCATCTCATAATTACAACAATATGTTGGATATTTATTACTTATCTCATAATTATTCTCTTTATCCCATATTTATAAGAATGTCTAATATTTAGATTTTTGTATCATAATAATAACTTTTGTTGTTTTTTCATTTTTGTTTTTTTAATCTCCTAATTACAAGTTTGATTTTTATCTCGACTTATATATACAGTATATATATATACTGTATACACACACACACACACACACACATGCATGAATAACGTTAAAGGATTTGATGCAATCATCCCATTGTGCACTCATTCAGTCCCAGAAACAGGTGAAAAGTCTTTGTGAGATTTGATGGAGCTACACTGGGATAAAACCAGAGCTCAATGTGAACTGGAAATGACAATGGGAACAACAGGAGGAGGATGGAATCATTTTGGTCCTCAGCTGAGAAACAGAGATGGAACCAGAGTGACTGACAGATTAGAGTCTGAGCATCCTCACATCCTCCTCCTAGGATGTGTGTGTGTGTGTGTGTGTGTGCGTGTGTGTGCGTGTGCGTGTGCGTGCGTGCGTGTGTGTGTGTGTGTGCGTGCGTGCGTGCGTTTGTGTGGCAGAATACCACACACACACACCTGCAGACAGTTAAAGCTACCTGCTGGTGATTCATCATTACGGCCTTCACGCTGCCATCACATCCAATTACGATTAACACACACACACACACACACACACACACACACACACACACACACACACACACACACACACACACACACACACACACACACACACACACACACTCAGTCCTGCCTGACAATAAAGCACCACTTTCCTCTAACGCCTTTCTTTGTGGAAATCGCATCTTTGGAGATTTAAGTATTTAGTAAAAAAAAAAAAAATGTATCTCAAATGCATTTGGATCCTGGACAAGCCCCCAAACTTTTATGAGGGTTTTGAAGAAAGGAGATGAAGTCAAGGATGAGGAAGCAGGATTAAAGATCAGCCCCACATACGTAGCAAGAACCTTCTGAAAACCATTCATGATGAAGACATCGCCCCAGTTCTTTTAAGACACACACACACACGCACACACACACACATGCACACACACACACACATGCACTGGCCCTTATTTATCAACCTTTGCGTGAAAACAGGCGCAAACTTGAGTTCACATTTGTTACGACAGGACCAGCGTGTTATTTATGAAACATTCATTGCTGACCAATCCCGGGAAATAAAATAAATTAAGGAATATCTTAGAAAGCCTTGACTGACTGTATTTCTCATTTCGTTCGACCCCGTACAGTGTGCATAAATATGGCTCAGCAGACCGTAAGTGTTGAAGGAGCATTAACATAAAACTTAAACATCTTTTGTTTATTAGATATAGTGCAAAAGTGGCATGAAAAATAAAAACTATCTGAATAATAATATATAGACTATAACACATATAAAATAGCATGCTCAATAAATTAAAAAAAAACTGAATAAATAAATAAAACAAATTCAATTTAAATGAATATAAAATTGTCTATTAAAATAAAAATAGATTTAAAACAAAAAACAGCTGATCAATTAAAAAACGTTCCAAAATAATTAACAATTATAAATATTCTAATTTTCTGAGATACTCAAATTGAGATTTTCATTAGTCGTCAGTTATAATCATCGATATTAAAATAAATAAACACTAGAAATATATCAGTTTGTGTGAGAGCAAAGTATACATTATACAGGTTTCACTTTTTGAATGGAATTACTGAAATAAATCAACTTTTTCATGATATTTTAATTTTATGACCATCACCTGTATTAGTTGCTCTCCTTTTGGCCTCATTTCCACTGAGCTTTTTACTTAATTTAGTCGTCTCAAGATCTGGCAACCCTGACCACAGCTTTTTATGTGAATGAAAAAGGTCATTGTGATCAGAAGCAGACTGAATTCCTTACTTCCTGTGTGGTTGGGATTCCATCGCTGTTATTAAAAACATGTTTTACGACAGGCTGGACCTCCTCTCTGCTGCTTTTTCTGCGTGTTCACTTTTTACGACTTGTTTTTGTTGTGCCTGATGTCCTTCTTCAGCTTCCTGTCTGCCAGTGTTTTATTGTGTAGTAATTCAAGCCGCACACACACACACACACACACACACACACACGGCAGTGTGAGAGCACATTAGTTTTGTTACAGTGAGGACACACGCTCTGCTCACACTCACTTTAATAATTCTCAGATAAAAACGTGATAATCAAACATCACGTGTTACTTCTGTCTGCTTTTCCTGAGTCTGCTGCCAATGTGTGGATGGTCAACCTGTTCATGTCCTTATATTAGAGGAAAAACCACAGAATGCAATACATTAAAGTCAATCTGTAACGATGAGAAATTGATGCTGAGACTGGATATTCGGGCTAAATTTCAACACATTGCAAATTACAATCAGTTCCTCAAACCTGCCGATGTGCAGCCTGCTACACGTCAGAGCTGTTCCCTAAACCGCCCTCTCCTACCTTTCCCCCCAGTCAGGCCAACCCACGCCAACAATGTTCGACCAATGACTTATCTCATATTTATTACTTTTTATGTCATGTTCATGGCTTATTATATCCATTACTTTTTTTATGTCATATTTAGGACTTATTATCTCAAGTATGGCTTTATCTCATTTCTGACTTTTTTTTACGTTTTCAAATCATTTTTATCTCATAATCAGAATTTTTTAAATCTCATATTCAAGACTTATTATTTCATTATCATTTATTTATTTATTTATTTATTCAGTTCATTTCCGACATGGTTGCAATCACAGAAATTCATTTTGACATTCAGAGCAAAATCACATCATTATTTTTTATTTTTTATTTATTTTATTTTTTTTGTCCTTTTGCATGCCGGAAAGGGCGATGGAAAAAAGCATTATGCTTATCCAGATCCGTCTCCTGATTTGAACATAATTCGAACACTGTATTTTATATTTATGACTTATGCCAATATTATGACAATGTCTCATATTTATAGCTTGTTTCATAATTATGACTTTTATCTTATAATTATACAAATGTGTTTCATAATAAGGACTGTATATCTTAGAATTGAAACAATGTGTGTGATATTTGTGACTTGTTATGTCATCATTATGACTTAAGTACTTTGTATTTCGTTGTAATATAATATGCATCTGTTCTCGTACACGCCTCTTGGAAGCCCCGCCCCCCTGAGCGCGTCCCCAGTCTGTGCTTGCCCGCTGATTGGCTGAGCGTGTGTGTCGGCCCCGCCCACAGCTCGTGTGTTCCTGTCACAGAGTCAGAGATTCTCAGTCTGTCTGCGGAGCGACTACGACATGGAGCCTAACTTTACCCTCCTGCCCGCTCTCTGTCACCCGGGAATGGATCTGTGAAGGACGGGGAGCCGTTTGTGTCCCACTCTGGCTCTCTTGGGGTCATTTTTGTTCACTTTGAGCAGGAATTAAACGGGGAAAATGCCAGTTGCAACTCTTCTGCCGTTCACCGCGACCCCGAGTAGGAAGTCTGCGAGTCCGACGTCTTTCAGGCTCACAGAGAAATTCATTCTGTTACTGGTCTTCAGCGCTTTTATTACGCTTTGCTTCGGGGCTATTTTCTTCCTGCCGGACTCGTCCAAGCTGCTCAGTGGAGTTTTCTTCCATTCCTCCGCGGTGGAGACCAACACCCGAACGGGCCCCGACGGCGGCGGCAGCAGCGGTGGAGGAGGCGGTGACGCGGGTTCGATCCTCGGCAGCGACGACCGGGTCCTGGCCAAGATCCGCAAGGACCACGAGAAGGCTCTGCTGGAGGCCAAGGACACCCTCCAGAAACGCCCGGAAGAGATCCAGCAGGACATCTCCATGGAGAAGGAGAAAGTTGTGAAGGACAGCCTGGCACGAGCTGCGAAGGATGGGAACCAGTTACCCTTAGTAGAGTATCGCCGACCCCCGGGGGCCACGGGACACGTGCCCCTGGACCCCGAAACCCGGGGCTTATTATATCCATTACTTTTTTTATGTCATATTTAGGACTTATTATCTCAAGTATGGCTTTATCTCGTTTCTGACTTTTTTTTACGTTTTCAAATCATTTTTATCTCATAATCAGAATTTTTTAAATCTCATATTCAAGACTTATTATTTCATTATCATTTATTTATTTATTTATTTATTCAGTTCATTTCCGACATGGTTGCAATCACAGAAATTCATTTTGACATTCAGAGCAAAATCACATCATTATTTTTTATTTTTTATTTATTTTATTTTTTTTGTCCTTTTGCATGCCGGAAAGGGCGATGGAAAAAAGCATTATGCTTATCCAGATCCGTCTCCTGATTTGAACACAGATAATTTTACATCAAACCTCGTTTCTTCCCTTGTCAAACATTCTCATCTTCTTCATAATTTCATTTTTTCATTAATGTTTTTTTTTTTTTTTTTTGTCCTTTTTTATGTGATGCGTTCTCGTCTGCAGTCATTGTTCCTGTTGTTACTCCTCCTCACTGTCCTTTTTTTCCGTATCTCCTCGAGCTTTCTTTTCCAGTCGTTGTTTACGTTCCTCCAACTCTCCAAACGAAAAGTTCTTCTTCTTTCGAACTACCTTCGAACTATTACTATTGCAACAACACATCATCAGTAGGGTAAAACCTCTGAGAGTCGCCTCAGCTTACGATCCATCAGAAAGGCACATGCACATACACATACCCACGTCATTAGCAGGCCAAAGATCATGACCCCTAGCAGATGTCCTCCACATCTTCCACTGTCAGCAGGGAGAGACAGAGCATCAGGCTTCTCCCTCGTGCATCCATGACATATCCACTTGGGTATGTGTCCTTAGGACACGCTGGTTCGTGCTGTAGTAATCGCCTCGTCGTGAAGATTTTGTCGATGACGCTTAATGACCAGTTGATGAGTTCCATGTCGTCGCTGTAGAGTTCGATGAAGAGTTGACTTGAGATCTGTATGTGTGTAGAAATGTCCTCCGTGTTTTCTCCTTAAATCCTTTCAGATTTACGGATTGTTGTGTCTCTGCGTCAAGGCTATTCCAGAGGTTCATGGCTCTATGCACAGTACTATGTTTGCCAACGTTTGATATGACCCTGTCTGGTCTGAACACATTATTATGTCTGAAGTCGTAGGAATTTTGATTGTATGTGAAACGTTTTTGTATTCAATGTGGTAGTTTTTTAGATGAAGCCCTAAATGCGTGTATTTGTGTGTTGTAGTGTATTATTTCTTGCAGTTTTAGGTATTTTGCCTTCTCAAATAAATCGTTTGTGTGTGTGTTGTGTGGTGCTTTATGCAAAATTCTTATAGCTTTTTTTTGTTGTTTAAATAGTGGTTCAAGATACGTTTTGTAGTTATTTCCCCATATTTCGGGGCAGTAATTTAAGTGCGATGCTATGAGTGAAGAATAGATTGTTTTAAGTGATTTGGTATGTAGGATTTATTGAAGCTTCCATAGGATGTAACTGCTTTTAGCAACTTTGTTTTTAACTATTTGTATATGTTTTTTCCAGGTCAGCTTGTCGTCCATCCAAACTCCTAGTGCCCTATATTCTTTTACTTCTTCTATTATTTCCATGTTTATTTTCAGTCTTATGTCTCCTGTTATTTTTCTCTTTCCAAAATTGATGAATTTTGTTTTACTGACGTTTAGGGCTAGTTTATTTACATCTAACCATGTTTGAATTTTTGATAGTTCTTCATTTGTTGACTCTATTAGAGTTTTAATGTCTTTACCTGAGCATAGAATGGTTGTGTCATCTGCAAACAATGTTAGTTTGAGGCTATGTGAGACTTTGAAAATGTCGTTTATGTATAAAATGAACAGTTTTGGCCCTAAAATTGAACCCTGTGGAACACCACATTGTATGGTTTGGCATTTTGATGTGTGTTCTTCAAAGTCAACATATTGTCTCCTATTTGTCATATAGCTTTTAATCCATTTATGACTTTTAATCTCATAGTATTGACATATATTTATTACTTTTTGTGTCATATTTAGTACTAATTATCTCATTGTCATGACTTTAAATCTCATGACTTTTATCTCATATTTCTGACTTTTTTTTACCAGCTTTAAAATAATTTGTATCTCATAATTAGGAAATGTTATCTCATATCTAAGACTCTTTAATTCATAATCATGACTTATCTCATATTTATTACTTTTTATGTCATATTCATGGCTTATTATATCATATTCATGACTTTTTTGATGACATATTTAGGACTTATTATCTCAATTATGGCTTTATCTCATGTTTCTGACTTTTTTTTAACATTTTCAAATAATTTTTTATCTCAAAATCAGAATTTTTTAAATCTCATTTTCAAGACTCATTATTTCATTATCATGACTTTTAATCTCATAGTATTGACATCTGATCATATTTATTACTTTTTGTGTCATATTTAGGACTTATTATCTCATTGTCATGACTTTAAACCTCATGACTTATCTCGTAACTTTTATCTCATATTTCTGACTTTTTTTTTACCAGCTTTAAAATAATTTGTATCTCATAATTAGGAAATTTTATCTCATATCCAAGACTCATTATTTCATAATCATGACTTATCTCATATTTAATACTTTTTATGTCCTATTCATGAATTATTGTTTGGTATTCAAGACTTTTTATGTCATATTAAGGACTTCATATTTCTCATATTTCATATTTCTGACTTTATATTTCATAATTCAAAGTTTTTGGCTCAGACTTATTTCATATTTATGACTTTAAATCTCATAAAATACAACAATGTGTTTCATATTTACAAGTTTTATCTCTCTAATTTTTATGTACTTGCGACAATGTCTTGTATTTCTAACTTTTATGTCATAAATTATGTTTTGTCTTATATTTAAGATTTATCTAAATGCCTTTTTTTAAATCTCATGACTATTACTTTTTATCCGCTAATTCGAACACTGTATTTTATATTTATGACTTATGCCAATATTATGACAATGTCTCATATTTATAGCTTGTTTCATAATTATGACTTTTATCTTATAATTATACAAATGTGTTTCATAATAGGGACTGTATTCCTTAGAATTGAAACAATGTGTGTGATATTTGTGACTTGTTATGTCATCATTATGACTTAAGTACTTTGTATTTCGTTGTAATATAATATGCATCTGTTCTCGTACACGCCTCTTGGAAGCCCCGCCCCCCTGAGCGCGTCCCCAGTCTGTGCTTGCCCGCTGATTGGCTGAGCGTGTGTGTCGGCCCCGCCCACAGCTCGTGTGTTCCTGTCACAGAGTCAGAGATTCTCAGTCTGTCTGCGGAGCGACTACGACATGGAGCCTAACTTTACCCTCCTGCCCGCTCTCTGTCACCCGGGAATGGATCTCTGAAGGACGGGGAGCCGTTTGTGTCCCACTCTGGCTCTCTTGGGGTCATTTTTGTTCACTTTGAGCAGGAATTAAACGGGGAAAATGCCAGTTGCAACTCTTCTGCCGTTCACCGCGACCCCGAGTAGGAAGTCTGCGAGTCCGACGTCTTTCAGGCTCACAGAGAAATTCATTCTGTTACTGGTCTTCAGCGCTTTTATTACGCTTTGCTTCGGGGCTATTTTCTTCCTGCCGGACTCGTCCAAGCTGCTCAGTGGAGTTTTCTTCCATTCCTCCGCGGTGGAGACCAACACCCGAACCGGACCCGACGGCGGCAGCAGCAGCGGTGGAGGAGGCGGTGACGCGGGTTCGATCCTCGGCAGCGACGACCGGGTCCTGGCCAAGATCCGCAAGGACCACGAGAAGGCTCTGCTGGAGGCCAAGGACACCCTCCAGAAACGCCCGGAAGAGATCCAGCAGGACATCTCCATGGAGAAGGAGAAAGTTGTGAAGGACAGCCTGGCACGAGCTGCGAAGGATGGGAACCAGTTACCCTTAGTAGAGTACCGCCGACCCCCGGGGGCCACGGGACACGTGCCCCTGGACCCCGAAACCCGGATCCGCCGGGAGAAAGTCAAGGAGGTAAGGAGGAGGCGCCCCGGGCGGAAGTCCGCATGGAATCAACGTGTTTTTACGCACACACCAGTTTGTGGCGGTTTCCACTTATACTGGCTCATGTTGTGACACGTTAATCCACTTGTTTACATCATGTGTAACAACAACACGTCTTATAACACACACGACTGCAGATCTAGGTCTAAACCATTTGTGTCAAACTCAAGGCACGGGGGCCAAATCCGGCCCTTTAGATCATCCAATTCGGCCCACAGGAAAAAAGTTGAAATGGAAGCTAAAACATTAATAATTGCATAAGTTGTTGCCATCTTTGTCCCTCCAAATACACACATTTAATAAATTGACACAATGTTTGCAGTGGAAAAAAATGTTTTGTGCCTATATCACACTTTCTTTATTGCAAATTGTGGAAAAAGCTCTAATTTTACTGAATTCCACAATTTTCCCACAAAACTTTTCTAAATTACAAAAAGAAAAAAGGTCACTTGTTGATCTCGCAGGGACTGATATTCATCACTTGTTGCTTGGATATTATTATAAATCAGTTATATATGGGAGTGAAAACTAGGGCACAATAGTGTTCAAATTGTACTTTGTAGCTCACTAATTTACGCCCCGCTTGAGTTCAAACTGCACTGGTTTTGGCCCCTCAGCAAAAATGAGTTTGACACCCCTGGTCTAAAGTCCAAAGCTCAACATGTGATACACAACAACAATATTTGGACTCAACATGAGTGTGGAAATGTGCAGAAAGCCTCCAATGGGAATGAGTATCCTTATGTTTCTTGTTTTTTAAATGGAGTCTGGTGGGTCGTCAGTAACGCAGAGTGAATGTATGAATCCACTCCTCCAGGCTGCTGTAGGTGTCTGTGTAAAATGATAATACCTTTTAGTAAGGATGAAGTGTCTGTCGGTCTTTTCCTACCTTCCTAATCTAAAAATCAGAATTTGACAAAGAATATTATTTTAAATTCTGCTTCACAAGGCAGCAGTTCTTTGTGATTGAACAATTTAACCTGCTACTAACTTAAACTCAACGTTTCTCCCGTTATCGCTGTCTTATCTAATGGAGATCTGTCATACTGGGCTCTTACCATGATATACAACTCACTTACAGCAAAAGGAACTCCCAATTTGCTTAAGAAAAACTATGCAGAACAAACGAGCAGACTTTATTTGGATTCAACATGTGTGACACGTGCACAGAAGTCTCTCATGGGAATGACAAACCTTAAATGTCATGTTTTTTACATGGAGTCTGGTTGAAAACTAACGTCATAGGACAATACGGAGCTTTTGCCTGAAGCAGGAATCATTTGTTACTGGTTTACTTGTTTTTATTCTTCAGACTTCCATTGTCTTCCCTCATACAGAACAATATTCACTATAATTTAACTTACAAGGCAGTAAATATTTATAATTTACTGTATTACTTACACGTGTACTTGTTGTTATGAATGACAAAGTGTGTTAAATACACTCTTGTTGTTACAATCAAACCAGTGAAAGCCGTTTTTCAGGCTTGGAGCAGAAAGCGAGGAGCCGACAGGTTTGTCACGGCTCAGTTTGTGCGGGAAAAGGTCCCAGAGGGGGTGTCGGGTGTCTGCCGTTCACAGCCCTCAGTCCTGCTTTACAAACCTTTGGAAAAATATAGACAAACACGAGTAGACGTCAGAAGACTGTGGGTGCAGATACGATCGCAAGGACACTTGGTTTCCTGTTACTTACCTGATGGAAGTGAACGCGGCTGTTGTTGTTGCCCTAATCATGCACGTGTTTTAGTTTAGATTTGAAGACAGTTTATCTTTAGGTTAGAGAGGGACCGGAGAGGGTCCCATTCCTCTTTCAAACACTCCCTCTATGTCTGCTTACTCCCTTGTGTGTTTGCTCCTGTACTCCTTCTGGCTTTTGTCTTGCAGGTCCGTGGGATCCTCAGTGTGGAGTTACAGAGTCTCAGCGGCTCTGTCTCCACCCTTTTCTCTGCACACACCCAACACAGCATAACGTGGATGGCTGTTCATCATAGGAATGGGATCCACACAAGGTTCCTGCTGCTTAACAGAAGGTTTTCCTTGCCGCCATGATGAATTCATGTTGGGTGTGGGATACATATGTATGTGTATATACGTATATATGCATATGTGTTTATCCATAAAATGAAGAGTCCGTCCTTAAGACTGCTCTACTGTAAAGTGTCTTGAGATACCATTGGTTATGATTTGGCGCTATACAAATAAAGATTGATTGATTGATTGATTGATTGATCTCTCATCCAACACACTTCTGAAACCGACGCGTCAAAATATCGGTCACAATTAACTTATTTATAGCTCTAAAACCCTCGGCAACGTCATCTCCAACGTTGTCATACGGCACGTTGTTCTGGAGTGAAGCACGAGAAATCGCCTATTCTTCCATTTACTCACAGTCATAAGGATGCGTTTAGGTACCGAAACATTAATTGGTACCAGGTAGTATCGAAGGAATTCAGTTGGTACCTAAACAAGTTCAGAATTCTGTACCCATCCCTACTGTAAATATCTAGCCATGTCAAGACTACGTCAAATTTGGCTCTTTGCAACTAATGGTACAATATCAAATTGTTATCAACCTGTTTAGCTCATTCACTGCCAGCCATTTTCAGAGCAGCCAACCCCATATTGCCACGTGTTTTATCAAGGGAGTCTTTTGACAATGAAAAATAAAAGGAAAATAGTACAGTATTTTCCCAAAAAAAATAAAGGTCCCATTTTGTAAAATAAATCGTGATAGAATCGTATTGTGAATCGAATCGTATCGGGAGTTGAGTGAATCGTTACATCACTATGTGTAGATGTGTAATATCATCTTGAAACATACATGTGAGGTATTTCCGTGTCTAGTTGGGACCTGATTTTAAATAAACAAAGAGAAGAAAAATGTTTTTCTGTTTTCTGCAATCACGGAAAATCTGAAAAATGTCTTTTTCTTCTGTTTTTTTTGTCTATCTTTTTCTTTTTCTCAGGCTCGGGTTTTAAACCCTTAGCGACACATTTTGGTACAATATCACACATTTTGATAATATTTCATTTTGAAAACAGGCGCTTTAATTGTTTTCCTCTTTTTTTTTTCTCTTTCTCTTTTTTCCTCTTTTTTCCCCGTTTCCTCTTTCTTTTTTTTCTCTATTTCAGGCTCAGGTTTTAAACCGTAAGCAATACATGTGGGACAATATCACACATTTTGATGGTATTTCCTATTGAAAACAGGCGTTCTGTGTAGTGTGTGTAAAAGAAAAGGTGTCAGGCGTGTGAAACTTGCGCTGTGTGATTTAAGGTGAAATAACGCTCGGTGTCGTCTCCATGTTTGGATGTTTCTAAAGCTTTGTCCTTTTCAATCCAATCATTGTTTCCTTGTGTTTTCATTATTCTTGTTGTGGGCTCAGTGTCTTTCGGGGGGGAAGATGATATCATGTCGTTGTTTATGTGTTCAGGCTCTGTTTGTATTCGTCAGCTCCGTTCTGAACCGTGTGACTTTGAAAGCAGCTTTGTTCAGCCAGCTCTCTCCGTGTTAATGAAAAGTGGCGGTGACGCTCAACAATGACTGATTAAAAGTTTGGATCAGAGACTGAAAATGGCCTTACACCACAAATACAACATGTATTTAAGGAGGATGCCATGATGACTTACAAAATGACCCCAGAAATACAGAAAATGCATACACAATGATGTACTCAAAATGAAAAAAACAAAAAACAATAACATAATTGCACAAAGTGACATGAAAGCATACTAAGTTCGGAAAATTACGGATGCCAAAAACTCAACAAACAGAAACAAAAGCATCCCTCCATGATGATTTAAAGCCATGATGGGAGCTGTGGTGGTCACTGGTGAAGGACACACAGAGGTTTCTTTGAACACATTTATCTTCCTCTGGGTTTGGGGAACTTTAAAGTGCAGCGCTGCAGAACCACGGTACTTTACTATGACAGGAGAACAAATGGAGACGCCTGAAGCTTAATGAGGCCATAAACTCATCTTAATGTGGAGAAGACGTCCTTGTTATTACAGTAACGTTATTACAGTGTATGTATACATATATATATATATATATATAGTCTATAAGTCCTGGTTATTACAGTGTATGTGTGTATATATATATATATATATATACTGTATATATGTCTATAGGTCCTGGTTATTACATCGACATTATTACAGTGTATGTGTATAGACTATATATATATATATATAGTCTATAGGTCCTGGTTATTACATTGACATTATTACAGTGTATATAAAGTCTGTAAGTCCTGTTTATTACAGTGATGTTATTACAGTGTATGTGTATATACTGTATATATATATAGTCTATAGGTCCTGGTTATTACTGTGAAACCACGATGGTGAAACACCCTGTACTATATATAGATATAGAGATGTAGACACAAACCTGTTGATCCAAATGTAGAAGAAACACAACCGCTGATCCAGAATGTTTGTTTCATGTCAGAGAATTTCAACACCAGGTTTGGCTTTTCCTTTTTTTCTCTTTTTTGTTTTTTCTTTCTCTTTTTTCTTTTGTCTTGTTTTTGTTCTTTTGGTTTCTTTTTTCTTTTTCCTTCGGTTTCTTTCTCCTCCCTTTTTTATTTTCTCTTATTGTTTCTTTTTGTTATTTTAAACCCCTTTTTCGTTTTTTTTCCTCCCATTTTCTTTTTTCTTCTTTATTTTCTTTTCATTTATTTCCTCTCTCTTTTTTCCTTTTTTCTTTTTTTCTTTTCTTTTCATTTTCTCAGGCTCATGTTTCTAAAAAGGCTCTTTGCGGTGCTGCTTCTTTTTCATTTGTCATCTCTAGCGCTCTCCGTTCACACCTATTGATCTAAAGCGTTTTGGCAGCAGACATTATGAAATGATAAAAGTCGGCGCTCCATACGTTCTGCCTGGCTAGAGATAATTGGATGTTCTGGGAACGGCTTTAGTTAGTCAGGTGCATCCTGATGACTTCTTGACATTGTTTCTAAAGCACAGCTGGTTTTAGGAAGTCTCATCATGGTTTTAGGCTCCATGGCTCAGATAGTGGCCTGGTGATTGGGTTCTCATCCTCTGCTGAAAGATAAGACGAGAACAGTCGACAGAGCAGTTTTAATGTTGGGGCTCATTCGAGCTGAAGGATTTAGTCTGAAAATAAAATGACTAATATTTATTCTGAAAAACTGATTTTGGACGTTGGATTTTTGGTCAAACTACAAAAGAGGATTGATGTAGAAAGTACATAGATTTATTGGTGGTAAATATCAGGAGCGGGTCTTTGTTTCTGTGTGGTTTTCATTCAGATTTAGTCGGTTTGTTCAGCCAAATTTAGTCCGATTTGACTTTTTTTTAGATTCAGATTTTAGTCTGATGTAATAGTTCTGTTTTAATTCGTTTTTTAGTCTGCTTTCATTGAGATCTGTTTTTTGACCTAATTTAGTCTGATTTAATTGTTTTTATTCAAGTTCAGTCTTTTTGTTTAGCCAAATTTATTTTGTTTATAGACTGTTTTCAGTCTGATTTAGTCTGATATAAAAGTTCTGTTTGAAATACATTTTCAGTCTGTTTTTATTCAGATTTTATTCAGTTTTTTGGCCTAATTTAGTGTAATTTAATTGTTGAAGTATAGTCTGTTTATTTACCCAAATTGATTCTGTTTTTAGACTGTTTGTAGTCCGATTTGAATCTATTTAGAGCTGTATTTTAGTCCTATTCCAGGCTGTTTTTATTCAGATTTAGTCTGTTTGTTTAGTCAAATTTAGTCTGATTTGACTCTTTTTAGAGCCATATTTTAGCCTGATATAATAGTTCTGTTTTTATTATGTTTTCAGTCTGTTTTATTCAGATTCTAGTCTGTTTTTTGGTCTAATTCAGTCTGATTTAATCATGTTTTCTTTTCATTCAAGTTTAGTCTGATTATTTAGTCACATTTATTCTGGGCTTTACATTTATCTGATCAGCTATATCAGGTTGGCCGATATTTAGCCCCACCTCCACTGTGCACCTGGGAGTCTAGTTTTGCTCCGAAGCTATCCTCAGCTTTGGGGTTGATGCCCTTGTTTCACAGCAGTCATTGAGTATGACATGGGACTCTGGTTTAATTCAACAGCTGCAACGTTTATTTTGCCAATCACTAAAAACTAGGGATACACCGAATATATGCATTGAATATTTTCTGCCGAATCTTTCAAAAAAAGCAACATTTGGCCTTTGGTTTAGTGAGGTAAAAGCAAGGCTGAATAGTAGCATGTGACACAATGACTCAATCAAACAACGTGTAGTGATTTTGAGTCTGAAAGTGTGTGTGCGTTGCTGCAGAACCATCAGCAGCAACTCCTCCTTTCCGCACACAAACACAGCCAGATTCTCTCCTTACCGCTCTTTGTCGTCCGTCACCACGTAAAAGTTGGAAGCCGTCCAATTCCACAACCGAGTCCGTTGTTAGCGCTGTGAGCCACGAATCTGTAAACATCCCCATCGTTTCCTCCTTACGCTGCACCAGGTCTCACTGCATAGACTGGTGTAGCATTAGCACTGAGTGCTAACAGCTGATGTGTGTAAACAATGGGCCCGTGGCTCCAAGCAGTGACTCCCAACATGATCACCAGCAGAAAAAGCTGTTTTTGTGTCTGGATGTTTCTGGTCCTGATGGACTACGTTCTCACACTCTGGTCTACGTTCTCACGCTCTGGTCCAGCTTCTCACGCTCTGGTTCAGGTTCTTATGCTCTGGTCCAGGTTCTCACGCTCTGGTCCAGGTTCTCGCGCTCTGGTCCAGGTTCTCGCGCTCTGGTCCAGGTTCTCGCGCTCTGGTCCAGGTTCTCGCGCTCTGGTCCAGGTTCTCGCGCTCTGGTCCAGGTTCTCACACTCCGGTCCAGGTCATCGCTCTCTGGTCTACGTTCTCACGCTCTGGTCCAGGTTCAGAAGCCTGAGGCACTGAAGGCGTTAAAAGTAAAAAAGCAGATTTGATGCTGATAAACCAGAGCAGAGGGAAATAAGGCGACAGGCCACGGCGCTGCGTCCAACCAGCACCAGCCTCGTCATCGTCACATGTCCATAGATAAAGGTCAATTAGCAGCGCCGTCTCGTGTTGATGAAGCTTCCATCAACCCGTTAACCTCAGGTCAGACTATGGTTGGCAGATGTCTCTGTTATATAAACCCATGTATAATTACACTGGTGGTAAATGTCACAGAGTGAAGAACTCAGAGAGAAGACGTCAGAGACAGAGCAGGATTACTAAAGTCCAGCTTTTTGGACTCGTGTGTTTCAGAGGCTCTGAGGGCTGATGATTGCATGTTTTTATTTCCCAGAGTGTTTTTATTTCCCAGAGTGGACTGCTCAGCATTCTGTCGTCGTCTCCATCTGGTGATTCACGCACGGAGCAGACGGTGACGTGAGAAACACTGGAAACACATTTATTTTAATGCAGGGGATTCACCTTCACCGAGCTGCTGCTCTGTCACAGACCTGCAACAACATCTGGGCTTCAGCTTCACTCCCACTTACCACACTGTCAGTGCGCCAGGTGTGTGTGCGTGCCCTGTTTAAGCATGCAAATTCAACTTTGTGGCCTGTTTTCTGCCCTTTGGCATCTTGTTTGCGACATGCAGCCTTTCCTACTTTCTGGAGCATCTTAAAGGACAATCACCTTTCATCATGTCTATCACCACCTCTCCCTGATAGCCTTCCTCCGTGTTAATGGAGCTGGGAAACATCACAGACGGTGGATGCCGGGGAAAGATGAGCTGCTTTCTGTTTATTTATTTATTTTGTCTTGTGCGTGGTCGTCCTGGTCGTTCCACTGCTGCTCACACTCTCGTCTCCTGTTTCTCTCTCTCTCTCTCTCTCTCTGTTTCTGCATCACTGTTTTCTGATCCCCCCCACACACACACTCCTCTTCCCCCTCACTCCCATCTCAATTGTTTATTCCACTGTGTCCGTGTGTGGGTGCATCTTCTTGACTGTGAGTGTTCCATTCCAAAGGAAAAAACTAGGGTATTTTTCTGCCTTTCCGCCCTCCAGAATTCAAAGTCAGATTCTAGTCTTTCTGAGGACGGCTCTTGTTCCTCCTCCTGTGGCCAATGTTTACACTGATTGCCTTTGTGTGCGTGTGCGTGTGTGTGTGTGTGTGTGCCCTGTTCATTAGCAGAGCTAATGTTAGCACATGCATTTGTTGTCAATTGCTGCACTTGTAAGTTGCTAATCTCAGTTGGAGGCGGATCTAAATCCAACGTGTCTAATGCAAACACTTCAACAGGCTGATGTGGAGAGTAAATAGATTAATTTAATCTTTAGGTAAATTTGATTAGCAAAGAATGTGTTCCATAAAAGCCTTCTGCACAGCGTGGGAACAAAGATAATTAAAGTGACGCTTTGACATAACAGCAGGTAACGTGGCATCAGGAATCATCAATAGCTTTACAAACGTACAGACGTGAGGCTGCAGTAATGTTCATAACTGGGTAACATTTATAAACTAACTGCAGCAATGATGCATTCATCAATGAACATGTTTAAACTGTCAACTGTCAAGAAAGTCATATTACAAAAACACAATATTTGTAAATGACAAAAACTTAGAAAATGACTCCAAAAAACATACAATATTACAGACAAATTCACTAAAATGTAATAAAAATACACAAAACTACAAATGTACACAAAAACAGCATAAGATGCGAAATGGCAAAAAAAAAAAATGCTCAAAATGATTCAAAATGAAAAAATACTCAAAATGTCAACAAAAGTTTCCAAAATTAGAGAAAAATATATAAATGTACTCAAAATGACTCATAACAGCAAAAATACATTGTGACTCAAAAAGGGCCAGAAAAATACACAAAATGATTACAATTATACACAAAAACAACAGAAAAATATTCAAAATGGTGATAAAAATGCTCAAAATGACTCAAAATCAAAAATCACCCAAAAAACACACACAATGTCATCAAAAGTTTATAAAACTAGACAAAAATATACTAACGTACGCAAAATGACCAATAACACACCAAATAACAAAAATACACAATATGACTTCAAAAAGGACAAGAAGAATACACAAAACTACCCCAAAAACGACCACAAATGTAAACAGAAAAAAAAACATTTCTAATATTTTTGGAGAACTCCATCTCCTACTGTACGTCCCCAGGGACACTGATTGGAGGATTTCCCTCTAGTTCATACATGGTGTGCACGCATACGAGCCTATTAGTGCACTTCATTTGTGTTTATTTGTGCAGCCGTGGCTCCGGGCGAGCCCGGGCATCCCACTCGGCAGAGGCAGAGGCTGGTGCCGTGGTTACATCTCCATCTATTTCTTCTCATGAATAGTCATCAAGCACTGATTCACTGACGGCCATAGCCGACTACGGATCATTTTTACTGTCATCTATAGCAGGGCTTCTCAACCCTGGGGTCAGGACTCCATTTGCAGTAGCGAGACACTAGGAGGGGGTCGCCAGACGCCTTCAAGAAACTAAACATATTTTTTGAACAATTTGTGCCCATTTTTCTGCAACGACACCAAACTTGCCATATTTTTGCTCCTTTTAGTGTATTTTTGCTACATTACTCCCATTTCTGACACTTCTCCAATCATTTTACTGCCTTTTCTACACATTTTTCTACTTTTAAGACATTTTCAGCACTTATAAACCCTTTCCACCACTTTTCCACCTAATGTCACGTACTGTTGACCCATTATTGTCACTTTTAACATCTTTTCCACAATATTTTACGATTATTATTGGTAATTTAATCACAAGATTTGTCATGCCCATTATTTGCCAGTTTTAACTAATTATTCTAATAATGACACTTTAAACCCTTTTTTTTAGCACTTGTTCTGTCAGTTTTTGGCCACTTTAATTTGCATCTTCAATTTTATCACTTTTTCTTGTCATATTTTTGCTTTTTTTAATGTATTTTTGCTACATTACTCCATTTCTCACCATATTTTTCCACTTTCCTGACATGTTTAGCACTTATAAACCTTTTCCTCCACTTTCCCACCTAATGTCACATATGTTGATCCATTATTGTCATGTTATTTTTTTTTTTTTGCTAACAAATTTTCCCTACATTTCAAAATTCCCTTACCCACATTTTGCAACTTTTAACCAATTTCCGTGTTTTTTTTTTTTTTTTTAATCTAATTTCACCACCTTTTCCACCATTTTTGATCACTTTTAAATTTCTCGTGGAAAAAAAAGGATTTCCATCTTTAAGATGACTATATACTATGGCCCAAATAATAATAATAATAATAAACTTCCTGGATAACAGTAGATATTATTCAGATAAAACTCAAAGAAAATACAAAATGTTCTGAAGTGACACTTTCTTGCCTTCAAAGCCACGTTTTCAGACTAAAATAGTTTGTTTGAATGAATGTTGTGGTTCAGAACAATGTGACTTTAAATAGAGCATCAGGGGGAAATGAGTCTATTATATTGCTTTCTTCATCACCTCCTGTCATTTCCCTCCTCGTCATCAGATCACATACAAAGAGAAGCTTGAACTCGTGATCTTCTCAGTGTAATAAAGATAGTCCTAATCGCACCAGTTGCCATCTTGGAAACCTCTGAACTTGTGATCCTACGGGGGAAAATGATGAGATCATAGAAACTTTATTGGTTCATATTGATCATTTAATGCCAGGAAATAACTTTTGAATAAAAACAAGTGGGATTTTCATTTTGACATTTTCTCTGGAAAATAAATGTAGTTTTGAGAAGATGAAGGAAAATAAAAGTAAAGTAGTTTTGAACATTAATATCATCAATTCAATTCAACTTTATTTGTATAGCGCAATTTACAACAAAGTAATCTCAATGCACTGATCAAAATATAAAATTCATAATAAGAAAGAAAAAAACCCAACAAGATCCACATGAACAAGCATTTAGTGACAGTGGGAAGAAACAACTCCCCTTTAACAGGAAGACATTTCCAGCAGAACCAGGATCAGAGGTGGCAGCCATCTGCGTCGACTGGTTGGGGTTAAACAGAACAGGATAGAGATATCGAACATCAGAGTGTCCCAGACTAGTTGAGCCGTGAACCACAGATCAGGAACTGCCATCATCAGCTTCAAGACACCTGAGATAGAGAAGACAGAGAAGAACGAGGAGAAGGCACTGACTGCAGAAAAACATGATACATTATTATCAAGTCAGCCTGTCTTGGCCTTGGGCCTCACTCCCAGTGGTCTAGTCAATACTTATTATAACAGTGACAAATCTCTTTCTGTTTATTGGTAAGCTAACAACGACTCTAAGGTCTGTATATGTGACCGTTCACAGACGAGCCCATGTCCGCTCTAGTGGTTAGATTATGTTGTGATTCAGTCCCGTTTGTGCAGACTGTAAATCATAACCAGCTACATCAGAATTTAAAGGGGACATATCATGTTAAATCCACTTTTTTAGCCCTTAAATGCATTTTGTTGTATATTTAGAGTGTTTAGAAGTACAGAAAAGTTCAAATTAGTCTCTTCAGGAGCTCCGTTGATATCTTTATATTCTGTTTTAGTCATATTTTTCAATCTGTTTAGATTTTTCTATTCTCTATTACGTTTTTTGAACAATAATGTCACAGTATTTGCAGCAGAACTGCCAAATTAGTACATCAACTCCAGGCCCAACACTTCGAGCAATCCGCCATTTTTATTTCTCGCTTTTATTTTGTAGTCCAAGCTCCAGGATGCAGAAGTTACGAGAGGATAAGTCAAAATGTTGGGTTGTTGGATGTAGTAACCCACACGCTTCATTACAACGTCTCCCAGCATCAGAACCTTTTCAAAGTGTCTGGTTGAGTTTTATTTTTTATAGAAATGTACCCACATCTGTGGGTAAGGTCATTTTTGTGTGTGTGAAGCACTTCAATGATGACTGCTTCATCAACCTCCACCAGTATAAAGAAGGATTTACAGAAAGACTTTGTCTGATTGAGGGTTCAATTCCTTCTATCTTTGGAGACGATGAACAGAGCACTTCGGTAAGCTGTAAATAACGCTAAAAAGTGTGATGATAAGACGTCCCTGTCATTGTTTTGTTAGCATTAGCAGTTGCACCGTCTTCATATGTTAGCGCTGTGTGCTCGTTTTAGATCCTTGATGATATGGCCTACGTGATTTAATTTAAGTCTAAAGTTTTCATTAGTCATTTCATTTTGCCGTTTTTGTCTTTGAAAAGACTGTATTAAAATGCATTTCGTGACGTTAGCTTGGCGCTAGCGTTAGCTCGGTGCTTGTGTTAGCTCACTTGTTAGGGTTCTGCAGGTTCATCATCTTCATTTTCATCTCGCTCCGCTGGGTCAGACTCTGGCTCGAACATGTAAGGCTGGATGGACAAGTCTAACGTTGTTGACATTTTGTAAATAACCTCTGAATAAAAAGTTTATGCGCCGCTACATAGCCATATCTCTTCTATCAAACTACAAAAATGGCCGAACAGGGTGGAGTTGAACTGAGTGTCACCTCTGCAACCTGGAGAGGGGGCGGGGTATGAAGTGTCATTTGCATTTAAAGAGACAGTACCAAAACGAGTTGCTCTAAGAAGCACATCAGAAAAGTGGTAGAAAAGGGGTGGAGCTATGATAATGAGGAATTCAGACCCAAGCATTGCAGTTCTGCTTTATATAGACCACAACTGTATGATTTATATGTAAAAAGGAAGGATTTAAAAGCATGATATGTCTCCTTTAAATCTCTTCCCATTTATTGAACCAGTAAATATGATTGTTTACAGACGAGCCCATGTCCTCTCTAGCGTAATAACATCACTATCCTGCCACTAAACATCCTTAACCTCACCTCAGTTTAACCCCTTTGCAATTTTTTAAATGTATTTTGTTTAAAATAATTTTTAATGAGAATTTTTTTTTAAATTTAATTTAGTAGTGGGAACGCTTACATAGTTTTTGCTTTTTTGTGATTTATTAGCTTTTTTTTTTATTAAATTAGTATTCTTTTACATTTATTTTGTTTTAATATTTATTTTTACTTTATTTCAGATATTTCAGACTTCAAACAGATTCATGAATGATTTGACTTGAATTGTTTTTTCTTTTAAATCTAGATTTTAAAATAATTTACAGTTGATTCCTGTGAATCCACTTGAATATGCAATATGTTATTAATAATAATAATAATAATAACAACCGAAATAATAACAATGTTCTGTTTCAGGAACAAAATTTCATAATTTGTCAATTTTTCACGCATAATGATCTATCCATTATCCAGTGTTGTTGATTTTGTTAGAAAGAAATTATTAAAATTAGCTAGTTAGCTTAGCATACATTGTTCTTTAGAGAATTTTATAGTATAATCTGGGTGTGTCCTTAAAAAATATACAAACGTACTCAAAATGACTCATAACACAGAAATAACAAAAATGCACAATATGACACCAAAAAGAAGAAGCTGACTGACTGCTCCTGAAGCCCCGCCCATAATCAGGGGTTTATTGTCAGAAATCCTTAAAGTTATTTTGACCAGCTCAGACCTACCGTTAACACATTTCCAACTAAAGCTGCTGTTTGTGGACCTTATTACTCATTTATTTGCGAGTCAAATATTACGACGGTTGGTGGTACCCAATCATTGGCACATACCAATATATAAATGGGGCTCATTACCCCGTACGAGTCACGGGGACCCCGGGGGCCCCATCTTTCAAATGACTGCTCCTCCGTTAGATCAGAATGTAGTTTGGTATGAATACTCTATGGATGAATATGATGAGACGCTCTGAGCCCTTTTTTTTAAAAAAAAATGTGGCCCGGGGGCCCACCCCCCCATTTTCGCTAATTTCCAAATTTATGGGAACATAGTCATGTGATATATCGTTTCTATTGTAATTCAACGTAGATTACGATTATGCCTCACACAATTTGATTTGTTTTACTCGGTGGAACAGAGTCATTTGACTGAATTCTCAGGAATACGGTACGTGCTATTTGGCGCAGAGACATTCCGTGGGCCCGGCCGTAGTTCACCCATACTTGTTTAAGAACTTAACAGAATCAGAATTTGTTGTTGAAGCAAAAGTTAAACTTTTTTGAGAAATATAATTTTGAGAACATACCACTTGTTTTTTGTATTGGTGCTTGAATTACAGTTAGTTATCATTTACTTGTTCTCAATAGTTAAAAAACAACAACAAAGAATTCAGTTGTATTTCATACCCTTTTGTACTTATAAAGGTGAAATTTGTAGTCATTGATATTGTGATGTATATTGTATTGTGACAGGAAAGTATAGTTCAAATATGCAACACTGTACCTTTATTCTGTCATAAAGCTAGCGGTATTTGCCTTTATGAAAGTAAATAAACAACCCTACATTTTAAATTAGGGGCCAAATATTGACCAGTTTGATCTCAAGTGGGCAACAGATTTTATGCGGGAAAATTAGCAATTTCAACATTAATGTGCCCTATGTTTTGCACTTCTATGTATGAAGTACATATAAAGTACATGCTAGACTGACAATATCCAAGCATTAAGTGACCTTAAATTCACTCACATTTTCTTGATATTATGAACAATTGTTGTTTAATTTAGTAGAGTAAAATATGTGATATAAGTGTGGGGAGTTTATAAAGTTGTATCCACGTGTATTTGGAGGGGCTGAGACGTCTACAACTGAATTATTTTATAATTTACATAATGATGCATGTTTTTTCTGTCATATTTACTTTTTCCCGGGGGGGCTGAATTGGATGCACTAAAGGGCCAGATTTGGTCCCCGGACCAAGAGTTTGACACCAGTGCCCTCCATGAAGCAGTCCTGATGGCTCTAATGTAGCTTTTCTCATCACTCCCACTTCTGTTTAATAAACAGGATTCTTATGTTTGACATTCACTGCATTTCTGCTGAGATGAGAAACATCCATTTAGTACACACACACACGCACACACACACACACACGCACACACACACACACACACACACACACACACACACACACACACACACACACACACACACACACACAGGGTTCACAGGAGGTATGCAGCAGCACCTTATGCTGTGGATCATTAACATTCCACTGAATAGATTTCAGGATCAGCAACGTTCCTCTGAGGCCGACGGTGCACGTGACACGTGCACGGAGACTCCATTGAAGTCATTGGGATTAGTGAGGCCACGAAAAGACATTTTGTGTTTACTTTGTAACCATGACAACAACAATAACACACGTATACACTATATGGACTAAAGTATTGGAACAAACTGCTCTGAAGGCTTTCATTTCTATCTGTTTCCATTCACGACGTGTGTCAAACTCGAGGCCCAGGGGCTAAATCCGGCCCTTTAGAGATGGGGTTCTCAACTATAGGGTCAGAGCCCCATTTGGGGTCGTGAGACATTGGGAGAGGGGTCGCCACAATAGTTTTTGAATAATTTGAGTCAATTTTTGCTTATTTTTACCCTTTTTCTGCAACTAAACCAAACATATTTTAACCTGTTTTCATCACTTTTTCTTTCTCATATTTTTGCTCCTTTTAATGCATTTTTGCTATATTACTTTTTATTCCTTTACTGCACAGTTTTTCCACATTCAACACTTACAAACCCTTTCCACCATTTTTCCACCTAATGTCACATATGTTGACCCGTTATTTAACCTCTTTTTACCATATGTCATGCTTATTTTTTGGCAATTTGACCACACTCACAATGTCATTTGCCACTTTAAACTAAGCGTTTCTACTTATTATTCCAATATTGACACTTTGGCCTAAAACAAACAGAAAAAGTAGTAAAAAGGGTCCACTCTAATTTGAATTTTAACCAATTTCTGTGGTTTTTAAAATCCCATTTTATCACCTTTTCCACCATTTTGGTCACTTTGAATCCATTTTATCTCTGATTAAAACAAGGATTTACATCTTGGTGGTGAAATGGGGTTTTGAAAATCACAGAATTAATAAACAATAATGTCCACTGTTATCCATGAAGTTTACTATTATTTGGGAAATATTATATAGTCATCTTAAAGACGTAAATCCTTGTTTTAATCAGAAATTAAATTGGGTAATGAAATGGGATTTTAAAAACCACATAAATTGGTTAAAAGTTGCAAAAACAGAGAAAGTGGTAAGAAGAGTTGAAAGTGTCAATATTGGAACAAATAGTTTAAACTGGTAAATAATGGATATGACAAATGGTGAATGTGGTTTAATTGGCAAAAGCATAAAATATGGTGAAAAGAGGTTAAAAGTGGTGGAAATGGTTAATAAGTGCTGAAAGTGTGTTGAAAGTGGACAAAATGTGCAGAAAAGACGTTGATATGTGATGTAGAAGTGTTAGAAATGTAGTAAAATACATTAAAAGGAGCAAAAATATGAGAAAGAAAAAGTGATGAAAATAAGTTAAAATAAGGAAAGTTTGGAGTAGTTGCAGAAAAAGTGTAAAAAATAAGCAAAAATGGGCTCAAATTGTTCAAAAAAGGCCTTTGGTAATCCCATCCTAGTGTCTCATGACCCCAAATGGGGTTTTGACCCCAGGGTTGAGAACCCTGAACTCGGGCACATTAATTAATGTTGAAATGTCGGTAGTTTTCGAGCTTACTTGAGATCAAACTTTTCCGTGGGAGAAAAAGAGTTTGATGGCGCTGCTGTAGAGCAGTTCAGGCCCTGACGTAGGACGAGAAGGCCTGGTTCCAGTGTAGAGGGGGTCCTGTTATTGTCCGCTGGGGGCTCAGCCATGTATGCATAACAAAGGCTGTATGCTCACTCATTTTTGAGGTAATTTAAAATATTTGTGAGTGATTAAGGTTTAAAATATGCCAAAGATCTGTTGTTAATGTGTGAAATACCGATGACTTTGGAAGTGTTGTGATGACACGCAGGCTTTAAAGGGAAACGAGCACATAATTAGCCCATCGATCAGGCTGATGTGATGCTAATGACAACGCAGAGCGACCATTCTCCCTCAAATCCTCCTCTTACGTGGGTGATTAATCACTTATTCCAGGATGAGGGATTTCTCTCCACATTAGTTCAGACTGCAGCTCATCACTGTATCACTGTATCACTGTATCAACACTCTGACAGTAAAACCAAGCTTTAATGTTCCAACATGGCCGCTGCCAAAATGGCTTTTTAAGCATATTTGGCCGTCAGCGCACAAGTCACACTTATTATTGCACGTAGCGTTTTCTGGGCACGCCTCTTCCTTCCAACCAGGATCAGAGCCAACGTGCACAGCCCCCCCTCCCCCCCCACACATCCGTCACACGTACAAACAGTAGCTCATTTCTAAAGTGACGACCTGTTCTCATCAATTCGATGATCGGACATGAACTCATAATCTGCAGAAAGGAATATTCATTTATTTTCAATGTTTGGCTTCAGTTCAAGGAAAAGCTTCTGCCTAATCGTCAACAGTAAGATATTTAATTATGTACAATTTAAACCAGATGAGGCGACTTATACATCAGAGCGACTTATCTGATTTTTTTTTTTCTAAGCTGGAAACATCACAAAACACACAAGATAACAACAAAACAAAAAACAAATTCATCAACAAAAAGTAAGAATAAAGAAAACAAGAAAAATACACAAAGCAGAAAACCATAATTTACAAAACGACTCAAAAAACAAATTCACTGCAAAAAATACACAAAATGACAGTAAGAATAAACAATACAAAAAAAATACACAAAGCAATAAACAGTCATTCAGAAAATGACCTAATTTGACAACAAAACACACAAAAACAACAAAAAGTAGACGAAATTGGAAGAACAATACACAAAATGACACAAGAACCTGGAAAAGAACAACATAAATATCTCCAGAAATTTTAATTTGGCATTAGAAATATGCAAAAATTCACAAAAACAACTCCAAAAACACAATTTTGACAACAAGAATACACAAATGTCAGACAAAAGGACAACATACAATACACAAAAAACGAAAACATTCACATTTTACAATTTTACAACAAAAATACACCAAAAGAGAAAAAATTGCACAAAATGGCAACAAAGATGCACAAAATGACAAAAAAAAAAAACCAAAAAACTGGTCCTTATTCTAATGCTGACATGAATGTTGGTCATGTGACCCTGATGTTTGTGGCCGTAGTGATATAAAGCTGCAGTGTAGTAGTAATGTAGTGTTAGATTAACGTGGGGAGATGCTGCTGAAAGCGTTGCTGATGATATTATGGAATGCGTGGTGAGGACACAGTTGAACTCCAGCAGGGACAGAGAGTGAAAATATAGGCTGTAAAAACGCACTCAGCTCGCCGCTGATTGTCCCACAGAGCGTGTGCGCGCTCTTCAAGTGCCTCTGCATCACAGCGGATGTCAGGCCTAACGACCGCCGCGCTCTTTGTTTTTGGCTTCATGAAAGCAGCGTCAGAGACGGGACGGAATATAAACTTTTTTTATTAAACCAACATTTACCCAGCAGTCCTTGCTGCATTATAAGGTTAGCCTTCAGTGTTAATGCTGACATCTACATTTTCAATGTCACTGCCCAAGTACCACCACCAACAAAGTCTCTGCTTTTTTTTACAACAATTTGAGCCCATTTTTACTCATTTTTACCATTTTTCTGCAACTACACCAAACTTGCCACATTTTAATTCATTTCCATCACTTTTTCTTGCCATATTTTTGCTCTTTTTAATGCATTTTTGCTACATTACTCCCATTTCTGCCACTTCTCCATCACATTTCAATGCTTTTTCTGCAGATTTTTCCAATGTCAAGACATGTTCAGCACTTATAAACCCTTTCCACCACTTTTTCACCTAATGTCACTATGGCGGGGTTCGATCTTCGTTCAAAAAGAAGAACCACGACCATCCATATGGCAAGTCGACTTTCATTTATTTTTCATCCGATTAATTAATTCTGAAAATAATTGTTAGTTGTAGCTCTAATGCACACCCCTACTATTAACCCTATTCATCAAGTTTGAAAGAAGTTTGATATCCAGTAAAGTATGTCAACGGGGAAAGATGATGAAATGGCAGCGTAACGCGACGTGGGAACGCTGGTTAAACCCTGAAACAGGAAATCTGAAGCCTATTTCTCATTTTAATGCTCCATTTAATGTTGCATGTTTTAAGAGATTGTACCTCACGCTTAAAGCTGCTCATAAAACACTAATTCTGCCTTCTTTTCATTTTTAAGGAATGTTAAAAACCCGTTTGTGTTTTTAAGGTTGACAGCTGTATCCGAGTAGTTTACACTGTTGACTCCTTTTTATTGAAAGCCTTTGGCTTCATTCTGCAGTGCTTTGAACTGCTGTTTGCTGTTTGTCTACTCTCTTTCTCTGCAGCTCCATTTACTGCACACAGCGCTGATGCCAGAACACAAGCTAAATTATTCAGCCTGTGTTCCACAGACGCCAACACTCACAGGGAAACACCATCCGTGTGTGTGTGTGTATATAATGTAATGTAATGGGCTGATATGGTGCATGAAGTAGCAAGTAGCAGCTAACATGATGAATGTAGAGGTCAGCAGTGAGTTCAGAGGAACCTAGAATGCAGAATTTACAAAACACTTTTGTAAATCGTAAAGGGAATGTTATTATTTAATTCTTTACAAACTGAAGCAGAAATTGTAACGTAACACTGAATACAACCTGACAAAATAATGATAATACATTTTATTTGTATTGTACTTTACATATGAAAAACATCTCAAAGTGCTACAGGGAAGTAAAAACACCAAACATATAAAAACGGTAAAAACAGCAAGAAACATATTAAGAAAATGCAATGGAGAATAGGTGTGTTTCTAAAAGCCTCAATAGACTGTGGTACCCTCAAGTGGTTGGGGGGGCGTTCCACAGTCGTGGCGTAACCGCCTGAAAGGCCCTATCTCCCATAGTTTGACGATTTGTCTTTGGGGCATGGAGTTGGTGACTGTCAGAGGAGCGGAGATGTCGAGGAGATTTGTGACTATGGATGAGTTCTTTGAGGTGCATGCTACAATATCATCCATCCATCCATCCATCCAGCCATCTGTCCATCCATCCACTAGTCATACTTGAGTGGAATGAAAAATGGTTCTGGGACTGTCTCCAAACTAAAAATCCTCTTTTTAAAATAAAAGCATCTAGGGCTGGGCGATATGGCCTTTTATAAATACCGCGATATTTTTAGGCCATGTCACGATACACGATATATATCTCGATATTTTGCATTACCCTTGAATTAACACTTTGATGCACAAAATCACACCAGTATGATGATTCTATATGTCTACATTAAAACATTCTTGATCATACTGCATTAATATATGCCAATTTTAAACTTTCATGCAAAAAAGGGGATATCACAACTAAGTCAAAGTTGACATAACTGTATTTATTAAACAGTGAGTGGCTCAAACATAAAATTGTCAACAGAAAGTGCACGTTCTGTGCAAAATTGTCACAGAGACATTTCAAAACAAGACATTAGTGCAGGATGCAACTCACATGGCATTTCAAAACACAAAATTAAAGTGCACTTTTTGTACATAATGCCACTACAATATTTTAAAACAAATAGTGCCCTTTTGTGCATGTTGTCATTAAGATGACATTTCAAAACAACACTAAATTTAAGTGCACCTTTTGTGCATAATGCCACTAAGATATTTAAAAAAAAAAAAAAAAGTCCGCGAGTTTAACGGTATGGTCATTTTCAACACCGCACAGACTACAAGCTGCGATATATCGAGTATATTCGATATATCGCCCAGCCCTAAAAGCATCTCTTCTTGTCTTCCATTAGTTTGTTTTTTTTTTAACCCTTTTGTAAATAGGGCTCTTGTTTTGAAGTTAACCAGAGGTTTGGCCCGTCCGTACCTGTCTCCTGCCCCAGGAGTCCCACATACCAGGAAGGCCCAACCTTAACGGCATTCCTTTCTGGCCGTGTCCACCAGCAGGTGGTGCTGGTGCAGGTGGTGCGACCACAGCACCAATCTTCCTCTTCAACAACAGAGGCACGGAACATGGTCGACTAGGACTCAATGTCCCCCGCCTCCCCCGACATGGTTGAAGCTCTCCTGGAGGTGGGAGTTGAAGCTTCTTCTGGCGGGAGACTCTGCCAGACGAATTATACTAAATATTTTCCAAATTGACGGATATTTAAAGGTTTTACTTTAACGACTTCCTGGCATTTTTCTCCCAGTTCCACAGCAGTAGTTTAGACATTTAGCCACATCCAGGCTTTATTTCTACTGCAGTAAACTGCAGTTGGTGTGATTTCCTACAGCTGTTTGTCCTGCTGAGAAAGCTGAGATGAACAGTTTCACATATCCAGGTTTGTTTGTTTGAGCTCACGGCCCACTTTACTGTAGCTTCTACTACTGGGATATTTATTCATTCACATCATTCCGTCACAGCAGATTAGTTTAGCTTTCATAAATGATCATGCATTTCAGTTTTAGTTTTAGTCAAACTGGACTTGTTTGTGTTTAGCCTAAATTAAGGCTGTAACGTTATCTTCTTATAGAGTAACTAAACCCCAGACCACTTTTTTCTGCTGAATACATGTTTCAGTAGTGCTGTTGATTGATCCTAGTCCCACTACTAACATTTTAGTAAAAGTATGTTCATTTTGCAGTATTTTGTTGTAAAATGTGAGTTACTGCCCTCTAAGGGTTGAATGCTGCTATTAATAATTAATTTTTGCTATTACCTGAGACAGATTATTTGGATTATCGTGTGTCACCAACTGTCACTGTTGGCCCCGCCCCTCCTATAAAAGCTGAGTAGAAGGAGGAGGGTTTCCTCCAATCACAGCCCTCGGTGAGCATTGATTGACAGTTTTATTGTGTTTGTCTAATGCTCCGTGCGTTTATGACTGTGCTTCTATAAAGAACAGAATGTGTTCTAATCAGAGGGTTCGTCAAGCTATGTGTGTATTTACAGACACATCATGAGTGTGTATCCCTGTCTGTCTCTGTCTGTACTTCTGGCAGTGTGTGTGTGAGGCCACCGTGTTCTGAGGCTCATGGTGGTTATAGAGCAAGGACTGTATGTAAGTAATATAGTGTATGTGGGGCTGTGTGTGCTGTGTGCTTATGCTTGTGGGCTGTGTTTTGTGTGTAGTAGTTGACTGGGCGTGTCTAATGCTGCGTTCACATCGGATGAGTCACAAAATGTCAGTACATCCAGATTACATACAAAGGCAATGAATAGATGCGAAATCTTTCCAGTGCGGTCTGATCTGCACTTCAAGTTCCATACGAGCTCGCGCCCGATTTTACGCATATCTGCACATCCGCAAGAGTTGAAAATATTGAACTCCTGCGACTGTTTCACATGACAAAAGCCAATCAGAGTCTTTGTTGATGATGATGTCAAGCCTTCAACACAGACACCGGTCTGTTCACCCATTCAACCATGGAGTAGAAGCTGTGTGTGACCACCTGGAGCTGTATGACACGTCCTTTATAACTGGGACCGGACTAGGAAGGATTTGGTGTGGAGAAGAATCAGTGACATCACTTCCTGTTTGCAGCAGCAGTGATGACTCCACGTTGCAGTCAAACGACAAAGAAACCCTAAGTGCTAGTGTTGCATTGTTGTCATATTTCTCCTTTTGTATATTTGTTGTCATTTTTCAATTAGTTTGGTTAATGCTTATTATTGTTTTGTGTGTTTTTGGTGTCTTTTATGTAGTTTTGTTGCCGTTTTGTGTAATGTATTGTCATTTTGTGTATTTCTGTTCTCTTTTTGTGTATTATTGCTGTAACTATTGCTTTTTTGTTCCTTTGTCATCATCTTGTGTGTTTTTGGAGTAGCCTTTTATCTATTTTTGTTGTCATATTGAGTATTTTTTTGTAATTCTTTTATGTATTAATATCAGTCCGAGGGCCGTTTGTGGTCCCCGGACCACCAGTTGCCCATGTCTAGGCAGACCTTATGCCTATGAAAGACAAACGTTTGTTCCCGTCGCACTGACCCACGTTTGGCGCTGCTAATAGTTTCCTCTCGTCACACTGGTGTGTAATTAAGGGCGGCACAGGTTATGAATTAGCGTTGATTATTAAAAGTGGCCGTGACACGTTTATTGTGTGGAGTAATTACTCTGCAGGGGAGCAAATTAAATTGTTGTGCTTGGTAGAGGAACGTGACTCAACTATTATTTTATTAGCAGTTTAAATATCAGAGAACAGATGAGGAGATGGGGGTCAGGGCAGAGGGGGCGGAGTTTGCGTTGTTTTCATTAACTGTGATATCCATTAATCACACAGTCTAAGTTTAAACATCACAAGTAAAGAAGGATAAAAAAAAGAAAGTTTTATAACTTGAATGATAAAATCGCAACATTTACCTGGATGAAGGGAAAACATATTTTGTGTATTTTTCTGACATGTGCATTATTTTTTGTCTGTGTATTTTTCTTGGTTAGGAGTGATTTTTTTATGTTTTTCTGACATTTTGTGTGTTTCTGTTGTTTTGTGGTTGTTTTTTTAAATTAGTTTTGTGAGTTTTTCCAGTAGGTGCTCGGGATGGGCGATATTGACAAAAAAAAATTATCCCGATTATTTCTGGTATTTATCACGATGGCGATAAAAATCTCGATAAATTAAAACAATTAAAAAACAACTTTGTTTAAACAGGTTCCTTACAAACACAAATAAATGTGAATAAATCAACATTAGACACATTTAAAAAGGCTACAATAACTGCTGACTCAGAGTTCATGAGCTGATATTTTATGGAATATATTTGTGCATGTGGATCACTATTAGTGTTATTGTATGTAATTCATTTATTTCATCCCTTAAAATAAAATAATTTAAAAAAAAAGCACATGAAAAGCACAAATAACTCCATTAGTGTTTTTACTGCTGATTAATCTTGTTTATTTTATATCTGATAATAAGTTACATAAAGTTATGATTGATAAATAACCATTATTTCCTATAATTAAACCAGATCAAGCTGATGATTTAATCATTCAGTATATTTATGTGTAATAATCTCAATAGTTACATTAGTCTAATGGAACCAGCTTTGTCTGTGAACATGTGAACTATAATTAAAAATATTGCGTTTCACAAGTTTGGACGGATTAATAGTGACATTATTATTTATGCTAACATGTATTTCACACAACGTGTGACATGTTTAGCCTTTATTCTTCCATACAAGTGTTAAATCTGACCATAAACAAATCTATCATGTTCTTTATTTGGTCTATTATTCCTTATATGGCGTGGTTAGCATTAGCTCTTAGCCCAGTCTGTGGGTCAGTGTGTTAGCTTAGCATAGTTAGCTTTAGTTGAGTTTCCAGTTTATAATCGTTGCTACAGGTTCATCTCTGTCCCCGTGTTTGTGGAACTTTGGGTGGATCTGACGGAGGAACTTTGATTGGTTGACTTTGTTGGATGGTTGTCTGGTTTTAATCACGTAGTGGTTTATGATGTATCACAGCTTCAGGTAGCTGAGACGAGCACCTCACACACACAGACATCAGTGTGTGAAGGGGGCGGTAGCAGTGCACACCGTGCAGAGCTTCCGTAAACAACGTTCCGCTTCATAGAATAATAAGTTGACAACAAACAGGGGCAGTTTTGATCCGTGGAACAACATTTTTTTTGGGGGCGTTCTTGGCTAAATTGAGGGACAAATGGCCCGTGGCCCTCGCTCATTTCCAACATGGGAATTTATCGTTTATATCGTGGAATGACAAATTCTTACCGGTGAGAATGTTTTTGACGATAAATCATAAACGATAAAATATCGCACATTCTCCTAGTAGGTGCATATTTTTCTGTCCGTTTTCTTATGATTTTGTGTGTTTTTGGAGTTGTTTCTAGCATTTTTCTGACAATTTGTGTCTGTCTTGTCTTTTTTAAATCATTTTGTGTGTATTTTGGTTGTTTTGGGGTAGTTTTTTGAGTAGGTGTATTTTTCTCTCCTTTTCACATTTTTGTTGTGATTTTGTGTGTTTTTGTAGAACAAAAATATGCTAAAGTTGTGATGAAACTCAAGCTAAAAACAAATAACAGGTATTAATTCATTGAAATCTTGTAAATGTATTTTTTCGATGCTTCAGAAGTTGAAACGGTCTGTTCAAATAACGCCGACTCAAGCGTTGTGTTACTTTTGCTAAGTCATACAACTCTTTCCTTCTCAGGATTTTAATTCCGTGATTTCCGTCAGTGTTCCGTAAACGGGAAAAATCAGAGGTTTGCCGTTTCCTACAGGAGTTTTTCTCATTGTGTTTGTTGAGTCATTTTGTGTATTCGTGTTGTTTCTTTGTGTATTTTTTAAGTCATTTTTTGTGTGCTGTTGTTGTAGTTTTGTGTATTTTCCCATTATTTTGTTTGTTCCTGTTATTATTTTGTGTACCGGTTGTCACTGCAAATTTTCGGTTGACCTGATTTGGTGACATGAATTATGCTCTGTGTTGAATGATGATGTCCAGTCAAAGCTTGATGATTTTATAAAAAAAAGATTTATTATAAAACTAAATGAAAAGGAGTACAAAACAAAGAGTCCCATCCTGTGGGAAGGAAAGGTGGCCAGGTACTAAGCAGGATGGTCCAAAAGGTCTTGTCCCCGGCTCAGGGTATACAGGACCAACACTTTCACAGTTTAAGCTTTATACAGATATGAGAATCAGTCCCAACCCTGAAGGGAGGAGAAGGAGGGGGTCAGATGCCCAAGGGATGGAGGATGATGAAGACGTGTAAGTTATGAGGAAGGCCTGCGCCACTGGTATCTGTCCTTGATAGTGTGTGTGCGCGTGTATATCTGCATGTGAGTTTGAGTTTAACCTTGAAGGTTCAGGCCGGGGTTCTCATTTGTGTGTTTACATGACTCAGCTGTTCAAAAGTGCAAAGAGTAATGCAGTCATCATGTATTAAAACATGGCAAATTGTACACATGAACACACATTTGGTGATTTGATGATGAATATAATAATTGCCATAACACGGTATAAAAAAAATTCTGTGTTCTTTCGTTGCTTTCTGTACTTTCCCAGTCATTTTGAGTGATTTTTGTTGTTGTTGTGTTTTATTTTATTTTTTTATGAAACTCTCAAGTCATGATGTGTGTTTGTCATTTTATTATGTAGCTTCTCTGGTTATTGTATTTTTTTTCTTGTTGTATTGTGTTAGTTTGCCATACATTTGCATATTTTTGAGTCTTTTTGTTTATTAGTGTTATTATTTTGGGAATTTTTCAGTCATTGTGTGAATTTGTGTTGTCTGTGTAATTTTGAGTTTGTTTGTGTATTTTTCAGTTGTTTTGTGTGTTTTTTTTGGTGAATTTTAAGTTGTTATTCTGTGTATTTTCCTGTCCTTTTGTGTATTTGTGATTTTTTTTTTAATGTATTTTTTGTTGTTTCGTGTGTTTTTTCTTGGGTGTATTTGAGTTGTTCTGTGTATTTTGTAGTCATTTTGTGTAGTTTGTTGTTTTTTGTGTATTTTCCAGTTGTTTTGTGTATTTGTGTTGTTTTTCTTTGTTTTTTTCAGTCAGTTTTTGTATTAGTGTTGTTTTTGGCTGTATTTGAGTTGTTGTTCTGTTTTTTTTTTCCAGTTGTGTATTTGTAATTGTTCTGTGTTTTTTTCAGTCAGTTTATGTGTTTGTGTATTTTTCAGTCATTTTGTGTATTTGTTTTAGTTTTTGGTGTGTTTGTATTGTTGTTCTGTGTATTTTTCATTTGTTTTGTGTATTTGAATTGTTTTTATTTTTTGGATGCTTGCCAGTTTCTACAGGAGCTTTTCACAGTGTGTTTCTTAAACTTGACGGACTTCCTCGCTCCGTAGCGGAAGAACGTTTTGGGATTCTCGTCGGAACGTAAAGTTGGGCTGGAAATAGTGACACACCTGGAATCGTCCCGTATTTGATTGTTGGGGAACTTTCCGGGACATTTAACGTATCTATCAGATTGTGCAAATGTTGGTTAAAGTAATTGAGTTGTTGAGTGAGATCTTGTTTTCTGCTCATGTGCACACCTTGCACCACACACACACACACACACACACACACACACACACACACACTCATTTATTGACTCGACCTTTCTGCAGTGAGTAGGAAGCAAAGCCGACGGCTGGACTTTGTTGTTTGATGAAAGGAAAACGAATGAAGACTTTGTGAAAGGACGATTGATTTTTTCCTTCGTTCCTTCGGCGCCGTCCATCGCTCGCTTTGGTTCAACAGGCGGATGAGCGGATAGAAGGACTCATTGGTTCAACAGGTTGGCAGAGACAAGTGCAAAAAAAAACACACGTTTCATTCAAATGACAAAAAAAATGGTTTGATCTGACCCTGACTTTCACTTTTAATACAAAAACACACAAAAAGACTGGAAAATACACAACATTACCCCAAAAACACACAAAATTAAAACAGAAGTACAAAACTGTCAGAAATATACACAAAAAATGACAGAAAAACATGAAATTAATACAAAAAAAAAACAAGAAAAATAAACAAAAATTTCAGAAAGATACATGACATTACTACAAAAGCAAATTAAATGACGACGAAAGTACATGGAATTACAGAAAAATAGACAAAAGATTATTACAAAAATGAATCGAAGAACACACAAAATTGAAACGGAGAACAAAACTGTCAGGAATATGCACCAAAAATGACAGAAAACATAAAATCAATACAAAAATACAAGAAAAGACAGAAAAACAGATGAAATTACTCTTGAAACCCACAAAATGTCAGAAATATACACACAAAAATACAAGAAAAGACAGGAAAATAAACAAAATTACTCCAAAAACTCACAGTGTCATAACGACAGGACAATACTCCAAAACGACAGAATTAATGATCATCTTTTGATATTTTTTCTCTTTAATCTCTAACTTGTGGCCCACCCCTTAAATAATCCCAGACAAACTTGCAGATGAACAGGCACACACACCCTCTAAGGTGCTCCCTGACTCACACACACACACACACAGCTGTGTGTTATTAATAGACACATCATTTAACAATAGAGCACACAAAACAAACTGCTGGCCCAGGGCCACCTTGGTCTAATTTTGTGTGCCCCCCCTCCCCCAAATCAAATCCCCCAAAATAGCTGGAAGTAATGTGTAAACCAACACAATACACACATTGACTCCAAAAACACACACAATGGATGAAAATTACATAGTATAACAACACAAATTCACTAAAAACTATGCAGAAATATCACGAATAAACAAAACAACTAAAAAAAACATAAAATAACAAGACTAATACACAAAACAACTTAGAAAATCCACAAAAAACATCACCAATAAACTATGACAAATGTGCAAATTACAACCAAAAAATACACAATAACAAGAGAAGCAAATAAAATGGCAACCAAAACATGAAAGTGACATGAAAACTACAACATAAAACACACAAAATCCCTCAAAATGACTTGGAAAGCACACAAAGAAACAGAAATACACACATATACATATATATATATATATTTTTTTTTAAATACACAAAATATTATTACAAATTAAATCAATCAAGTGCATCTATAATAAAATGATTGGAAAATACACAAAGCTACAACAATAGCATAGAAAACAACAATACAAACAAATATGAATCCCAAAGAAACAGAAATATAAACCAAACAATTAACAAAATGATGACAGATTCACAACAAACAATTGAAAAATGCACAAAATAACAACAAAAACACACAAAATGACTTTAAAAGTACACAAAGCAACAGAAAAACAATGCTATAGTAGTAAATATAAAACACTAGATGGTTGTAAACTTAGCGTCTTAGCTTCATCTAGTGTCATGTAGTCTTTGCTAAAAGCATAAATGTGATAAATCACATTTATCACACCATCACAGCAGTTAGCATGACCAAGCATTTCCACACCCTGATGGACGTCTGCTGGCAGCAATAAAAGCCCTGCGTGCGTGCGTGTGTGTGTGTGTGTGATGTATCACTAAAACACTGGAATATCTCTTTAAATGTATTTTTATGGCCTCACGGAAACAAACGACCGCCTGGGAGGCAAGACGCAGGGAGTAGAGTGCACACACACACACACACACACAGTGGGGTGTGCTGTGAGCGTGTGCTAGCAGTGATTTAACGTACGTCTGATTTATAGGAAAACGCTAAAAACTCACTCACAGCCTTTGTCGACCGTGCAGGAGCAGATGTGTAACTTTATGTTGTTTTATTAATGACTAATCAATTAGCGCTGACTCATTATGGGCTGGAGCTTCAATGTTACCGATTAGAAAGTAAATTCTCTGAGAACGCTGTTCATTGATTTAACTGGAGCTCGTCGTTCATTAACGATTCGGCTTTAAGAGTTGAATTTTTGGATTAAATTAGGATTATTAAATCCTTTGATTTATTTAACCCAAATCTGATGAGTCATCTGAGATGTGAAGGTGAGAAACTCACAAAAAACTGTTTTTCAGGGATTGAGCCATGTCGGTAGTTAGCTGTGGTGTTCAGAACATGACTCAGCAATGAAACTCAGACAGGCTTAAACTATGACTCGACAATATAAATCATTAGGCAGTGATATTTAAACAATGACAGAAATGGAGCTCAAGAAGGCTATCGTAGTCAAAACATGACTCTGAAATATTAGTTTCTGAGTACTGGCTTTAAACCATGACTCGGCAACAATACTCGAATAGGTTTTGTGTTCAGATGACTCAGCAAAAAAACTATAGTAGGCTTGTATTCAAGCCATGACTCGGAAACATAACCCAAGATGGCCATCGTTATCAACCACGACTCAGCAACAATAATTTCATATAGACATATTTCAGTGTTTAAACAATTACATCGAAATGGAACTCAAGACTATTCTTATTAAACCATGACTCAGAGATATGAGTATCGAGTTTAAACCCTGACTCAGCAACAATACTCAAGAAGGCACTACCAAACCATGACTCAGTGATGCTACGCAGGCAGGATATTGTGTTTTAACCATGACTCTACAATAATAGTTAGGTAGGCTATGGTGTTTAAACAATGACTCTGACGTATCTCAAGAAGGCATTATCAAACCATGACTCAAAGATAAAACTCCGGCAGAATATTCTGTTTGTACCATGACTTGACAATAATATTTAGGTAGGCTATGGTGTTTAAACAATGACATAGCAACATAACTCAAGAAGGCATTACCAAACAGTGACTTAACGATAATATTTAATAATAATAATATTTACGTAGGCTTTCGTATTCAAGCCATGACTCAGCGACATCAGTCAAATGTTTTTGGTATTAAACTATGACTCATTGATAATATGACTCAATGATAATATATAGGTAGCTTTTTGTATTCAAATCATGACTCAACAACATAACTCAATGTTTTTATTAAACTATGAGTCAGCAATAATACTCAAGCAGGATATTGTGTTTGAAACATGACTCGACAATAATGTTTAGATAGACTATGGTGTTTAAACAATGACGTAGCAACAGAACTCCATTTTTTGTCATCAAACCATGAATCAGTGACACTCAGGAAGGATAGTGTGCTTGAACCATGACTCAGCGATAATATTTAAGTAGGCTACGGTGTTTTAACAATGACAGCAACAGAACTCAAGGTTTTTTGTCATTAAACTATGACTTAGCAACAATACGTGTGTATGCTGCGGTGTTCAATGACTCAGCAAAAATACTTTAGTATTCAAGCCATGACTCAGCAACAGAACTCAACAATGTTTTAGTTATTAAACTATGACTCAGCAATAATACTCAGGCAGGTTTTTGTGTTTGAAACATGACTTGATGATCATATTTAGGGAGGCTATGATGTTTGTTGTCATTTTGTGTGTATTTATTTTCTCTTTTTGTGTATAGCTGTTGTTCTTTGTATATTTTTTTCTTATTTTCTAGTCTTTTTGTGTGTTTTTGGAGTAGCCTGAACTGTTGATCACTAAGCTGCGTTCACCTCTGTCTGTGAAAAGGAAGAGAAAAGGGAAGTTGTGGCTGTGGTCGTCTCTGTGTTTGCTTCATCAGGCTGTGATGTGACGTGCTCATTATTGCGGTTTCACAGCCCGTCAGACGGGAGGAAATGGAGAATGTTTGAGGTGATGTGAGGGAAGGTACACAGTCACATTGATGGAAAAGTTTGGCTGCAAATGAAAGAAAAGAAAAGCTTTAGCAAGGCCAATATTTTATTTAACTTCCTGATTTCAGTCATTGATTCGTCTCCACCAAAGTTGGTCCAAGGTTTTAGAGAAACAGCCCCAAAGTTTCTCACTCAAACACACAAAGACAACACAAAATGAGTGAAAAATAAACCAAAAAAACAATAAAAAAATACACACATTGACTTTAAGAAACTAACACAATTACAGAAAAATAGTAAATACACAAAAATATTTTAAAAACACAAAATGAGTGAAAAATACACAGAAAACAATAAAGAAAATACACAAATTAAATAAAAATGATACAATTACAGAAAAAGTCAATAAATATGCACAAAATTATTCCATAAACGCACAAGACGACTACAAATAAATAACATTATACAAAACTACACAAAAATAACTCAGTCCAAAAAAATACAATGGGAGACAAATATACAGAATAGAGGCAAAATATACAAAACAAGTAAATATACAACATTCTGACAAAAACACACAAAATGACACCAAAAATACACAAAAACAACAAAAATGTGGAAAATGAGAGAATAAAATACAAAATTATGACAAAAACACATCAACAAAAGTTTGCAAAATGAGAGAAAAATATGCCAAATTGCGACAAAAATACACAAGAACAAAAACACCCAAAAGAAAGAAAAAATATACACAATTCTGAAAAAGTGCACAAAATGACAGTAAAATATACAAATAGACACCAAAAACACACAAAATCACAACAAAAATATGAAAAATGAGAGAATAAAATACAATCTAAATGAATTAACAACAAAAACACAACACTAACCCTTTGTTTGTTGTGTTGATGCTCAGATTGGTCTTTATTCTAAATACTGACATGAATGACGTGTTTGTTGCCTCGTAGTGATTAAAGTTGTCACATCATCTCTGCTCTAAAGAGTCGTACAGTATCTCTTACCTACAGCCATTATGACAACAAGGGCTTAGGTTACGTTTGCTCAGAGATGGACTGTAGGATTGTGTTACACACACACACACACACACACACTAGGAACAAGCCTTTCCAGTTCCATTTCAGGATGAGCCGTTTCTGTTTTATTCTTTCTTGATGTAATTTAAACAACAGTATATTAATTAAATAACAGTATATTAAATAAATCACACTAATTGACAGTGTTTTAATTAAAAATCCATTAAATGACAGAATATTAAATAAAAAACACTAAAGCCGCACCACAGACTTTGTGACCTAAACAATGACCCATATGAGTTATTTTAAATGATTCCTCAGACCAATATACAGTATACGCTGACAGTATCAATGCCCTGGGCGGGGCTTCACTCTTGAAATAATAAGTTTGGAGAGACGGACCATCTTTGGCCAGGTCATGTGACCTGGAGAATGTTTCACTTTACAGCAGTCACGTGACCACATGCTCTGATATACTCATGGAGCTAATCTAAGGTTTTTGCTAGTGTTTTTCTACCTGATGGACTCATGGAGCAAAACGTTTAAACCTGTTTCTGAGGAGACACTTCAGTCACCTCTGATGAGTCGCTTGAACATAGTGGTGCATTTTGGTCACTCCATCACGTGTGTGTGTGTGTGTGTGTGTGTAGAAGTGGTGGCAGAGGAGAGAGAGAGGTCTGATCACTTCTTTTCCTTCTTCTCCAGTCGTATGTTTACAGCACTTATCATAGACAGCTCCGCTTTTACAGTTTAAATGATCAACTTACGGATTTACTAAAAGATGAGTTCACTCAGAATGTAGGCTTATTCAACAAGTTAACCACTTTAATTTTGCCCCGATAAATTGATGACGTGTAGTACAGCCCTCTGCTGCAGCCGTGTCACTGTAGCGGGTGGGAGGGGCTGCTGCCTCGGCTCTACGGACAGTGAAGGACGGTAAAGTTGTCGCTTGAAGTCGGTTAAAAAGTTAAAATTTTTCAACTTTGAGCGAAGAGGTCGCGCTTGACCAAGTCGCTCAAATCAGGCAAGTCGCGTCGCTTGAGGGGAGATAAATTGAGGTTGCGTTATTTACATTGATTTGAATGTAATCTAGTCGCTTCAGTCGCGTTCGGTGTGAGCGCAACTTCAGGCATTTCGCGCAAGCGACAGATTCCTACTTACATAAAACTAAGTTTTCTTTAATAGTGAGTCAATATTCTCTCGTCAACCAACAGGTCAACTATTGTCTGCATACACAATCAAAAGACAAGAAAAACTGACCCGACTGACTGACTGTCGATTTTTGCGATAGTGCTGCGGCGCTTGTAGCCACTAGGGGCGCTTGACGAGAAGGTTGCAGGTCTAGCGCCCCTAGTGGCCTCAAATTACATGGTGTTGCTTTAAATTACAGTATATTGATTAAATGACATTAAACGACAGTAAATTAAATAAATAACATTAAATGACATTAATAGTATATTAAATAAAAATAGTTAAATAACAGTATTGTGAATAGAAACATTAAATGACAGTATATTAAATAACTAACGTTAATTGACAGTATAGAATGTTTGCCATGATTTTCAGATGTTTTGTTTTGTGTCACATCTCATGATTGATGTTTTTTTGCTCAAATCTTTCAAGCTCGAGCGCGAACGAAGGATTTTGCGGGATTTTTCTTGATGTTCAGCATTTTTAACACTAGCATGACCAGAGTGGTGTCATTTGACACCTATACCTTTAATGTCCAAGCTGGTGTCAGATGGCGGGTGTGAACAACTCAGCTTGTGACCATTGTTATGTTACTGAGGCCACTACTCCCCCCTCAGCTAGGGTGGGGGGGTGGCTAGGTAGGTTCCAGGACACAAAGACCTTTTGTAATCTCCTTTGTGTTTCCCATACAGCAGCTACATAGAGGTTGCAACTTATATTTCAACTTTTGCAACAGAAAGTAGTAGGTAGTAATAGTGAGACGTCAACACAGTTTGTTTGCATTCTTGGTGAAATTTATTTAATAGAGATTTTGTGAACAATTCTGGCACTGCCACACCTCCTTTATGCATTTGCCACATGCAAACTTGTCACAATACATACAACGCTTGGTGGCACGGTTTTTCCTGCAGCAACACTTCAACTGGCACAATGCCCTTTTCCCCACATCACGTGTGGGTGGTTGTTGCTGAAGGTTTTGCTCATTCACCTCCTTGGCTGCCATATGAGACCGGGCAAGCTCATTTGCAAGCTCCAGCAAGAAGTCCACCCTTCTCTCCTTGACCCCAGTGCATGCCTGATAAAGCACATGTGCGTTCAGCGCTGCAATGTCAATCATGTTGTAAAACACAGCGACTGGCCAACGCCGTGTTCCTGAACGCACAGTGTACTTTCGAACCATCTGGTCCATGACATCCACACCGCATTTCATGCTGTTGTAGTCGGTGACTGTGTTCGGCTTTTTTTTTCCGAGTAGCCTCAGTCTCCACCACGCTGTGCACGCTACTGAGGAGGCAGACAGTCTTCTTTCGTTTGGGCACATAAACAGTCAGTGTGGCACCAGAGGTTGAAAACACTTGTGTGCTGAATTCCTCACGGGCCAAATTCTTTTTAGCTGAATCTGGAAGCTACCGGCGAATCTTATTGACTGTGCCAAGGAGGGTGGTCTTCCGGCTGTGCAGTCGACGTGCTAGTGACAATGAAGTGAAAAAATTGTCGGTTGTAACAGTTCTTCCTTTGTCCATAAACGGTTCCATAAGCTTCATCACCACATTTTCAGACAATCTCTCCCCAGGTGGACGACTGGGGTCTTTGCCAAGATATGGGATGATTTTGCACACATACTTGGATTTAAGGTCACATGCCACACAGAACTTGATACCAAACTTGTCCGGCTTCGTTGCAATGTATTGCAAGAAACAGCAGCGAGTCTTAGTTGGAAAAAGTTGCTCATCTATGGTGATGTGCCTGCCTGGGTTGTACGAAGTGATGCAGTTGGCAACAAAAGACCCCCAAACGTCAGAGATTGCAGCAAACCGGTCAGTCGCAACTCGTTCACCGCGTGTGTCCTTGTCGTCGAAGCGTAGATGCTGCATGATGTCCTTGAAACAGTTTCGAGCCATAATCCTGTTGATCAGGGGCGGTCCCAGTTTTGCTGACCATGCGTCATGCAGCGATGGAAGGCGGACAATCCCCCACAGAAGCAGGATGGCAATGAACGCCATTAGTTTAGGTATGGCCATGAACCAGTTCTCATGTTGTGTCTGGAGTGCATGCTGGACAGTCCACTCCTGAATGGTCCGAAGCATTTCCAGAGTTATGAAGCAGAAGAAACTCTGTAAGCGACTCGTCACCTTTCTTCTGGCCAAAGCAGTTGGCTCTCCATCTGTGACGTGACCTTCAATTGGGCTGTGATGGAGAGGCCTTCCGACCTGTTCTTCACGCCACACTGTGCCGTCTTTTGCCGTCTCTGTCAGCCGCTCGTGTGTCTCCAGGCGACCTCTCTTTTCTGAAGGTGGCGAATCCTCCTCATGTATAGGGTGATCATATTTTTGAGATGTGATTAATGAAACATTAAAAACACAACTGCCATAATCAGCAAACAAAAAAAAGGATGTTTAGAAAATCTTACCGGAAGAAATTTCAGAGTCAGAACTCAGCTGAAGGGATATTTCTTCTCCATCGGAGTCACAGGGGTTGGCGTCATTTAGGATCATCTCCAAAGCCTGCTGAGAGCTGTAAACTTTTGACATCCTTGCTTCTCAGTCGCCAGAGTCAGTGAAATATCTGCCCTGAGTTGGCTATTTTTTCACCTTGAGGTGATAAGCCTTTTCAAACTTTCACTATGGTTCAGTACTTCCGCATTGGGTCAAAGGTCAAGAGGGATAATGTCAGCATAACTGATGGTGTAAACAGAGATTGAGATTGTTTTTCCCTGTTGAAGCATTGATTCTTTGTGCATCTTGTGCACTTTCTTCAAATTTGTTGAATAATAGCTTAATAAAATAATTCATGGACCTGGTTAGTGAATGGTGGACCTCGTGAATTTACCTTTTTAAAGTGAGAACTCAAACAGTCCTTTTCACACTCGGAAATCTTGCTTTACCATAAATAGCAACAATACATTTGATTTATAAGCACAAAAACAATAAAGGTAAATAGTGAAAATACAGGAGTAGGAAACAGGAGCTTGGTTGCTTTATTACTGTTTTTCTTTTTCTAATTTTATTTATTGTGGTTTATTAATTGATCACAACACACATGGCTCATATTAATTTGGCCATTCTTATCCAATAATTCCATATAATGTTATTTGGATTAACAAACATCTACCTGGGAGAAACTGGTTTCTCAACACTGGCCATCATTTACACCAACCCCCAAAGTTTGTCACTGGCTAGCTGCACATTCCGATCGAATGGCTTTATTTACATAAGAGAGGTGGCCCCACTGAGTTGCAAATGAGTGTCATTTGGCGGCCTCTGGGCAGGGCAACAGGAGTAAGAAAACCTTGGGCATGCTAGTGTTAAGGATGTCCCTTTTTCACATGTGTGATCTTTGCTTATGTAGCTATTTCTGTTTAGGAAGTGAATCCTGTGATTTCACACGCCTGCTGATAACTTCAGACAAACGGGGTCGTTCACCTTCACTCTTTTCTCAGCAGTAAATGATTTCCTCTCCTCGGTCACGCTGTGATCACGTTGATACGTGGCTTTTATTTTAGGGAGACTTCAGTTGACCTTTGTGCCTGAATCCTTCCAGTATCTGTGGTTCCATAGTTAAAGTCTGAAAGAAGATAGAAATGTGCAAAGGTTCCAAAGATGGATTTACATTTACAACATCGCTGATTCATTAAGTCAAAGAAAATAGAAATAACATTAAATGACAGAATATTAAATAAAAAACAATTACTGACAGAATATTAAATTAAAAAACATTAAATGACAGCGTATTAAATAGAAAAATGTTAAACAACTGTATATTAAATAACATTAATTGACAGAATATTAAATAAAAAATGTTAAATAACAGTATAATATATAAAATGTTAAATAACAGTATAATATATAAAAATGTTAAATAACAGTATAATATATAAAATGTTTAATAACAGTATAATATATAAAATGTTAAATAACAGTATAATATATAAAATGTTAAATAACAGTATAATATATAAAATGTTAAATAACAGCATAATATATAAAATGTTAAATAACAGTATAATATATAAAATGTTAAATAACAGTATAATATATAAAATGTTAAATAACAGCATAATATATAAAATGTTAAATAACAGTATAATATATAAAATGTTAAATAACAGTATAATATATAAAATGTTAAATAACAGTATAATATATAAAAATGTTAAATAACAGCATAATATTTAAAAATGTTAAATAGCAGTATAATATATAAAATGTTAAATAACAGTATAATATATAAAATGTTAAATAACAGTATAATATATAAAAATGATAAATAACAGTATAATATATAAAAATGATAAATAACAGTATAATATATAAAATGTTAAATAACAGCATAATATTTAAAAATGTTAAATAACAGTATAATATATAAAATGTTAAATAACAGTATAATATATAAAATGTTAAATAACAGTATAATATATAAAATGTTAAATAACAGTATAATATATAAAATGTTAAATAACAGCATAATATTTAAAAATGTTAAATAACAGCATAATATATAAAATGTTAAATAACAGCATAATATATAAAATGTTAAATAACAGTATAATATATAAAATGTTAAATAACAGTATATATATAAAATGTTAAATAACAGTATAATATATAAAATGTTAAATAACAGTATAATATATAAAATGTTAAATAACAGTATAATATATAAAATGTTAAATAACAGTATAATATATAAAATGTTAAATAACAGTATAATATATAAAATGTTTAAATAACAGTATAATATATAAAATGTTAAATAACAGCATAATATTTAAAATGTTAAATAACAGTATAATATATAAAATGTTAAATAACAGTATAATATATAAAAATGTTAAATAACAGCATAATATTTAAAAATGTTAAATAACAGTATAATATATAAAATGTTAAATAACAGTATAATATATAAAATGTTAAATAACAGTATAATATATAAAATGTTAAATAACAGTATAATATATAAAATGTTAAATAATAGTATAATATATAAAAATGTTAAATAACAGCATAATATTTAAAAATGTTAAATAACAGTATAATATATAAAATGTTAAATAACAGTATAATATATAAAATGTTAAATAACAGTATAATATTTAAAAATGTTAAATAACAGTATAATATATAAAATGTTAAATAACAGTATAATATATAAAATGTTAAATAACAGTATAATATATATAATATATAAAAACATTTTTCTACAGCTGATACTAAATGCATTTATTTTGTGATGGTTTTGATGTAAACTGTGACGCTGCTCATCCAATCCTGAAAACAACCTGAACATAATTCAGTCGTGAGCCTAAAGCGTCTTCTTTTACGAGCTCATCAGCTTGTAACGCTCTGTGGTCAATAGTCATGAATGATAACATTTAAAAAGTGCTGCAGGAAGCAATACCATTACACAGCTTAATTAAAGCGCTGCGATGTTCGTCACAGCGTCTTTTCCCTTTCTGTTGACGTTCCGTTACACAAATCATCCTCTGTGACAGGAAACGCTTGTCGAGAGGCGTGGCTGTGAGAGTGTGTGTGACTGTGTGTGTGTGTCAGTGGTTTGAACGGATCGATAGGTGGAGAGTAGAGGTGGAGCAGGGCCTGTGATGGAGAGAAACAATGAAGTGAGGTGGAGACGACTGTCAGCCTCTCTGTCCAGGCTAATCTTATCTCTACTGTGTGTGTGTGTGTGTACTCCTGAGACTACAGCAGGTGTGTGTGTGTGTGTGTGTGTGTGTGTGTGTGTGTGTGTGTACTCCTGAGACTACAGCAGGTGTGTGTGTGTGTGTGCTTTGGATTAGAGATGATGTCTGTGGCCCAGAAAGCATCTGTGTTTCACACAGAGCCTATTAGTGCTGAGCTCCAGTGTGTTAGAAATAGATCCTGATCACATTGGTCATCCCTAGAAGTCCTGAGCTGTTAAAGTTAATCCAATCACAGTCAACACGATGGCATCCTGTGCTTTAAGTCCTACAGGACTTTATACACCCAGTGTTTACCTGTGTGAGGTTTACCTGAACCACAGGTTAGAGGGTTGATTCATTCCACTTTCATTGCCGTTACATCAGACGTCATCACAGTAGGGATGGGCGATATAGACTCAAAAATTATCCCGATCATTTCTGATATTTATTACAATAAAAATTACGATAAATAAAAACAATAAATAAGTAAAACATTTCTGAACTTTTAAGTATAAACAGGTTCCTTACAAACATGTATTAGTTTAAATACATCAACACTAGACACATTAAAAAAGCTACAATATCTGCTGACTCAGAGTTCATGAGCTGATATACAGTACTATGGAATATATTTGTGCATGTGAGTCACTATTAGTGTTATTTTATGTAATAAATTTTTTTCATCACTTAAAATGAAATTATTTTCTTAAAACATAGTTATGATTGATAAATATATCTCTGATTTCCTATAATTAAACCAGATCAAGTTGATGATTTAATCATTCAGTATATTTATGTGTAATAATCTAAATAGTTCCATTAGTCTAATGAGACCAGCTTTGTCTGTGAACATGTGAAATATAATTAAAATATATTGCATTTCACAAGTTGGGACGGATGAATAGTGACATTAGTATTTATGCTAACATGTATTTCACACAACGTGTGACATATTTAGCTTTTATTCTTCCATACAAGTGTTAAATATGACCATAAACAAATCAGTGGTTCTCTGTGGTTTGATGACAGTAAGACGTATACTTTCAACTTGGTTTATTCCTTATTTGAAGTCGTTTACATTAGCTCTTAGCCCAGTCTTTTATGCGTCGGGTGGGTTAGCTTAGCATAGTTAGCTTTAGTTTAGTTTCCATTTCATAATTGCTGCTTCAGGTTTGTCTGTCACCGTGTTTGTGGGGTATTTCAGGTGAATCTGACAGAGGAACTTGGACGGGTTCACGTTGTTGGATGGTTATCTGGTCTTAACCAAGTAGCGGTACATGACGTATCGCAGCACGATAGCCTCGGGTAGCTGTGATGAGCTCCGTGAGGAGCGGGAGCGGCGGTGACGGCGCACACCGCGGCAGAGCTTCCATGAACATCGTCCGCTCTAAACAATAATAGGTTGTTGACAACATTGGAACAAGGTTTTTAGGAGTGTTCATGGCTAAATTGAGGGAGGAATGGCCCGTGGCCCTTTTTGAGCATTTTGACTGATTTTCAAAGGCCGACAGAATATTTTGTACTCTGACGATCTGAATTCAGACACCAAATTCTGAAAGATTAAAGTCTCTAATTACATCAGAAAAAATATTGTGTTTCTAGCTTGTTTCGTTCTTCTGTAATCAGCAGTTGAATAGAGGCAAGATTGACACAAAACGCCAGTTTGTGACAAAAAGCTGAGAAAAACGGCTTTTTCTGTAAAAACCTATTTGTGACTTTGAAGGAATTATTTTTTTCTTGCTTTAGTGACACCTCAACATTAGTTTCCTTCTATGAAACTAACAAAAACAACACTGAGACCAGGCTTTTGATGGCAACATTATTAACGTTTTGCTAAGGCGTTCCTCCAAGTCTCTACCCCCGACATTTTCCACACACACAACTTCCTCCTCCTCCCGGACATGCCGAGTGACAGCGCTTGCCATGTTTCTTGATTGTTTTCTCTCATCATCACCACACTCTCAATAGTCCACTTAGTTCCACACATGCTCTGGTTGAGTGTGAGCTACTGTGACCTTATGGAAACTTCAGCATCAACTCTCGTAGCATCATTTTCTGTAAATTCCTTCCATCTCCCTCTGAGCTCTGCCCATCATGGGTGATCTCTCATCCAAAGGTCCTCTGCTGCCACCTACATGTCACATATTATTTTGGTATCAGGCTCACAGGCTTACTGTATTTTGTATCTGATTTAAAATGACGAATTAGCTCGTCAATGGCACTGTGTTGAGTGACCAACTTTTCTTAATCGAAGTGAACCAAAATGCATGCGCTGCAATCACGCCAGATTTTGCGCCAAATCTGTCGTCTGCACATTTGCTAAAGTTGCTAAAGCTACACGTTAGACCAGGGGTGCCAGGGTGAAATTGGTGGCCAGATTTTTTCCAAGTGAGACCTCAGGGGGCCGAATTAACGACCAAACACTGACTCAACACATGGATATGCTGCTTGAAATAAGTCATTAAGGTCTACACATCAGAAAGAAATTGCATTGGCACCACAATAGCCTCACAATGTGTCCTACAATTACACATCAGCCTAAAGCACGTTACCCTCTAAAAACGTAACATCCATGCAAGTAGCCTACATTTATAAATTAGAAATGCAACAAAATAAACACATTTCCTATAAATAACACGTGTAAACTGTGAATGACTTTGATCATATTTATTGAAGGCTTGCACATGAAAACATGCCAATGCATAATTAGGCCAATTAAAAGAAGGCCAGGCCCAGTAGGCCTAAATGAGTCACAGAAAGTAAGAATAAAGTCATCCAACAATAGGCCATGTGACTGAATATCCAGTAGGAAAGGTGATCGTCCGCTGATTTGTCCAAACTGCTGTGTCACATTGTGTCACAAACACAGTGTTGCCAGATTCGTGGTTTGCTGTTCTAAGATGTGATTGGGCTGGAAATTGTCCATCTGATCTGGCAACACTGATTCCCAATTACCCGTGTGACGTCACAAATATAGAAGATTTGAAGCATAGCAATTTTCTCTGTGTTACAAGACTTACACAGACCACAAACAAACAACTGGATGGTTTGTGTGTGTGTGTGTGTGTGTGTGTGTGTGTGTGTGTGTGTGTGTGTGTGTGTGTGTGTGTGTGTGTGTGTGTGTGTGTGTGTGTGTGTGTGTGTGTGTGTGTGTGTGTGTGTGTGTGTGTGTGTGTTTCGGGCTCCTGGTTGTAATCTGCGTGTGATTGCGTGAGAGTTGAAGAGTGAGACACACACACAGAAAGGAACAGCTCTGTGTGCGTGTGTGCGTAGTTTGTCCGTGTGAATGTCGTCATGTTTACGCCTCGTCCATCCATGTATTTTAAGTCTGGTCTTTTTCTTTTTTTTTTCTTCCACTGATAAGAAAAATGATCTGATCCATGACTCAAAACCGTGATTTGATCCAAACCGTGAGTTTTTTGGTTTGTTGCACCACTCGTCTCTGTACGGCTACCCTCTGGGATCAGTGGTTCTCAGCCTTTACAGGCCGTGACCCCAAAAATAAGAGGCCCCAGAGACTGGGGACCCCCACTGTAGCTGAAGGTGGTTGAACACAGACATGAACATTGAAGAACAGTCATGTGGAGACAGGACCATCTATAAGGGGGAATAAAGGAGAGATTTTTGGGGTCCATCCATAAAGTCAGTAAAATGATGGTCCATTGTTCTATGAATCTGTGATAACCACATTTATTTATTCATCTGAATAATATCCACTGTTATCCAGGAACGTTTATTATTATTATTATAGTCATCTTAAAGATGGTAATGCCTGTTTTAATCAGAAAAAAAGTTGGTAAGTGACCAAAATCAGTGGAAAATGTGCTGAAATGGGATTTAAAAAACCACAGAAATAGGTTAAAAGTTTCAATGTAGAGTGGGCAAAAACGGACAAAAAAAAGTGTCCAAAGTGTAATTATTGGAACAATTAGTTTAAACTGTCAAATTTTGGGCATGACGAATGGTGAATGAATATTTGGTATCATGTCACTAATTAACATTCCATCCTTTAAAAAAAAAAACTAAATCTGAGGATCTCCTGCAGATTTTTGAAGCTCTTTAGTGGAATGTGATGTTATAGTTGTGCACATTGTGTTGTGTAATGGGTTTAGCTACTATATGGTTATTTATGGGGATAGAAATGAAACCTCTAATCTAAAATTAGAGCAGCGTAAACCAACGCTGACGTCTTCTAAGCATTAAACAAACTCCCTTAAACACAGAGGAAGAGATAGATGTGTTGACTATTCAAGATGAAACACATTTAGAAGCTAAAGCAAAGCTTTATATCCCAGATAAAGGAGATTATTTTGGGTTAAATGTTGAGGACGTTGTGAGGACAGGATTTTTTTATGGTCTCTGCTGGTGCAGTGCACTGGAGTAGATCTCCTCTACATGACATGCATGGATGGGTGCTAATTAGCAGCTAGCTTTAATTAGTGGCTTTGAGGAGCAGAATGTGGATGATGCTGCTGGCTTTGATGTGTGGAGGAGAAGAAGATTAACTTCTGATGATGAGCCAGGTGCTTCTTCTGTTTGACTGTTTGACTCAGTCGGCTAGGGATGTGCCATCTTAGGAACCTCACGATTCGATTACGATTCAGGGTGCTATGATTTGATTAATCAACGAATATTAGGATTTTAACGAATATTAGGATTTTTAATGCATTAAACTGTGTAAGACGGGTCGGGTGGGTGGTTCACATCGCTGCGGAGCGGAGAAGGCACAGTGACGTAACCTAGTCCACGGCCCCGGGAAGCAATGAGTTGGTTCGCGGAGCAGAGTTTTGAAGCTCGCGGCCCACGAGCCACCGCCGGGCCCTTCCAGGCTGACCCGGAGCCGGTCGCGCCGCACCGCCGCAGAGGAATTGCACACGGTGAGGAGACACTGGTGTCAGTAATGCACAGACACGTCTTAGCCAACTTTGACATCATAGGATACATCACTTGATTCTTTCAAATGCTAGTTTTTATTTTGGATAAGTGAATGCCCCGCTCAGTAACTGTAGCTGTCGCTATCGCCTCCTTCACCTGGTTTGTTCCTTCAGGTGTCCGAGCCGCATGCGCAACTATCACTTTTGTTCCAACGGTCATGTTCCTGCCATTTAGTTATTATGAAAAATAATCGCTAACATTTATGAGTTGTTTTCGAATGGCCGTGTCGAATCGTGATGAATCTAATAATCAATGTATTGGCAAACTTCTACAGTCAGCCCTTACTTTTCTCAGCATTTAACAGAAACCTCGGGCAATGTAGTGACACATCAGTGACTTTAGACAAACACAACATTTGTGTCTCTGAAAGGTTGGAGACCATGTGTCTTCAGCTGCTGATGCATCGTCTCATCTCATCTTCTGTTTACCTACTTTATTTTTGTTTGGTTTTATTTGATCTACACTTGTCCTGTTTTATCTGGTCTTTCCTTGTCTTACCTTGTGTTCTTGTCTTATTATCCCCCGCCACGAAGTGGAAGGGGTTTGAAATCTGTCCGTCCGAGTTAAAGGGGACAGCTTTTCTCAGAAACTGTTTAAGATAGGATAACCAAATTTGGCTTCAGGGTATCAATAACTTTATGGAGTTTAAAAATTAGAAGCGTGCAATTATTTTTTCCTGACTTTCCCTTTAAGCTGTTTTTTTTTTACTCTGTTTGAGGTATCTTCAAAGGGGACAGCTTTTCTTAGAAAACGTTTAAGATAGTTAGTCATTTTATATTCTGATGTGATAATATTTTCTTATGTATACATCTAAGTTAGATTTAGGATATTTAGGAAAAGATTGCGAGTTATAATGAGAACCAATCTGGCAGATGATGTTGATGACTGTGTTCTTATTTTATTTTACCTTACTTTACCATTCTTTTACTACCTTCGCCAAGTACAGAGTGGAAGGTTATGTTTTACCCTGCATTTGTCTTTCTGTCTGTCTGTCTGTCTGTCTGTCTGTCTGTCTGTCTGTCTGTCTGTCTGTCTGTTAGCAAGATAACTTGAAAAGTTATGAATGGATTTGGATGAAATTTTCATCCAGTAAATGTTGATAATGGGACAATGAACAGGTGATAACATTTTGCTGATGTTCTGAATTACCAAAAATTAGAAAATGCCTCTTGTGGAAATCACAATATGGGTGGATGAGAGGTGTGCCTGAGCGCGGTGGCTTATGGGTAATGTAGTAATGGTAGGGAAGTGAATTGTGTGTACTCGTGCTGTAAAATAATTGCCATTTATTCTTCGTTTATTTGACCTAGTCTCGTCTCATTACGTCTTGTTTTTTTGTCGTGTCTTGTCTTTTAGATCATCTTGTCTTACTTTTTCTTGTCTTTTTTTCTTTTGTCTTGTTTTATCTCATCTTGCTTAATTTTACCTAATCTCATTTTATTATAACTTGTCTTTTATCTTGTCTTGTTTTTTTTTCGATAATCTTGTCTCGTTTTTTCTTGTCTTTTGTCTTATTTCATCTCGTCTATTTTCTTTCGTCTCATTTTATTTATTTTCTCTTGCTATGTTTTATCTTGTCTTGTCCTATTTGATCTTGTCTCCATACGTTCCCACGCCCCTTAATGATTGATCAATAGATGGAGGTGTTTTCCTATTGGACGTTCATCTCAACCAATCAGAGCAGGTCTCTGTCTCGGTGATGAATGTGGGTCTGTTTGTGGTGGTTGATGTTTAAGGCTGTGATGAAGAATCCACTGCTGCTCCAAATGAACTCTATTCTTCCTCTTCCTCCTCCCTGTCAGATGATGAAGCACGCCTGGGACAGCTACAGACGCTACGCCTGGGGTTCCAATGAGCTCAGACCCGTCTCCAAGCAAGGCCACTCCAGCAATCTGTTTGGTGAGTGACACACACACACACACACACACACCAGCAGCCTTGGCCTTGACTCATCCGTCTCCTCTTGCCTGTGAACGTCCACATTATTACACATTGTGTATTCCATGTGGGCTCCTGGCCACATGTCACTGTCTGAGCTGTTAGGGTGGGGGCCACACAACTGTGTCGCTTTCTAGAGTCTTCAGAGTTTGTCTGCCTCTAGCTTTGTACACACACACACACACACACACACGATCGTGCACCATGCTGGTGAAGTGTTTAAGGTCCAGCTGCTCTTCATTCTCTGAATTTGCACCTTTCATGTTGTTCTCTCGATGGTTGCTCGTCTTTATGGTGTTTGTCAGAGATGTGAAGAGTTCTGATATATCCTACTCTAGTAGAACTACTGTTACTTCATTGAAATTGTACTCAAGTACCAATACAGGTAAGTCATACATAAAATACTCGAGTACAAGTACAAAGTACCTCAATTAAATAGTACTCATAGTAAAAGGTACTATTTACTTTCACCCCCATGTTTATTGTTGGTAATAACAGTTCCTTCACATACAGTAAACATCTCATCAATAAACTTAAAAAGGAAGAGACACAATTTGCATAATTGAAACTTCATTTATTTTCCACAAAGGCATCTGTATAAAATAGTAGTTTTAAAAACATAAAATACCACCAATGCATTTACAAAAAAAAAAAAGAAAAAATATTCTCTCGCTCTAAGTCTAGTTACATTTATAAACTCAGAGTTAAGAAAACCGAGAAAATAACTAATATTCAATGCTGTTTTGGTGCGTTGCATTAGGTTTAATCTGATTGGTTGGCTATGATGTGATACGTTGTTGTCTGGTCATTTCATTTATTGTAATTTCAAAATGTCCGTTGATCATTTTAAAACAAGAAATAATTATTTACACAGTAACGGTTGGGTGTAGAAATGTAATGAATTACTTTACTTCGTTTGAGACATAATTCAGAACAAGTAAAATGACTGTTTTAGAAATAATGTACCCATAAAAGCAACTCAGTTACAGTAACATGAGTACTTGTGATACATTACTTCACCTCTGGTCTTTGCCTTGTTTTTCTTTGCTTGACTTGTCCTGTCTTTTGCTTATGCTGCTTTCTCTTGTCTCATTTTGTTTATTCTTCTTTTATCTTCACACATCTTGTCTTGTTAAAAAAAATCAGGGGCTTTCGCCTTTAATTGGCCATGTAATGTTAGTACATTAATGGAATTCATCCTCTGCATTTAACCCATCCCTGAGGAGCAGTGGGGAGCAGTTCAGGGTTAAGGGACTTGCTCAACATCCCACAGTGACGGCCCAGGTGAGGCTTGAACCGGCAACCCTCCTATTACAAGCCCAGCGTCGTTCACCACTAGGCCACCACTCCCCAGCTCATTCACAGGACTGCCATGCAAGGCGCTAGTCGACCACTGGGAGCAACTTAGGGTTCAGTGTCTTGCCCAAGGACACTTCGACACATAGTCAGGTACTGGGATCGAACCCCCAACCTCTCGATCAGAAGACGACCCTCTACCACCTGAGCCACGGTCTTTTTGTCTTTTTAAGTTTTTTTCCTTATTTTGTCTCATTTTCTTGTTTTGCTGTTTACATTAAACCGTACCTACAATTGTTGCTTTGTCTTGTCTCTCAGTTACTTTAGTTTGTCTTGTCTTATAACCCTGCCTTACATAGGCAGGTCTGGTCGTGTCTTGTCTTCTCATATGTTGTCTGAACTGTACTCATCTCATATTTTCCTGTTTGTTCCTCATCAACCTTTACCTTACTGTACCTCATCTAGGGCTCTACTCTCCCGTCTGGACTTAAGTGCTTTTTTTAGTTTTCTCAACGCTTGTAAATGTCGTTGAAATCCGTGAAAATGATGAAGTTCACTTTTAATAAACCTTTTTCACACTTCCGCATTTTAAACCTCACAACTTCCTGTGGCTATAGCTTTAGCGTTAGACAGTGACAAAAATGCTCATTCTCAGTGTGGTTGCTGTTATGTTCCTGGTTGCTCTTGTATTCCTGGTTGCTCTTATGTTCCTGGTTGCTCTTATGTTCCTGGTTGCTCTTGTGTTCCTGGTTGCTTTTATGTTCCTGGTTGCTCTTGTGTTCCTGGTTGCTCTTGGGTTCCTGGTTGCTCTTATGTTCCTGGTTGCTCTTGTGTTCCTGGTTGCTCTTGTGTTCCTGGTTGCTCTTGTGTTCCTGGTTGCTCTTGGGTTCCTGATTGTTCTTATGTTCCTGGTTGCTCTTGTGTTCCTGGTTGCTCTTGTGTTCCTGGTTGCTCTTGGGTTCCTGGTTGCTCTTGGGTTCCTGGTTGCTCTTGGGTTCCTGGTTGCTCTTGGGTTCCTGGTTGCTCTTGTGTTCCTGGTTGCTCTTGTGTTCCTGGTTGCTCTTGTGTTCCTGGTTGCTCTTGTGTTCCTGGTTGCTCTTGTGGGGCAAGAAAACAGCCGTACATGTCTAACCACACTTTTCTGACGGACCCAGACCAAAGGAGGCAGTGGATCTAAGCAGTTAGGAGGGATGAGGGTCCTGAATCTGTATTCTACACTACACCGTCACTTCACTCAGGAGAATTTTGTCAGCGGATCCACCATCAGATGCCTTAAAATTGGAGCTGTTCCATGTCTCCATCCCTGGAATAATTTTATCACACCACCGTAGAGTGAGTCTGCCTTCGAGAGGGCTCAGAAACAGCAGCTTGTCCTCTCACAGTAAGCTAGCTATGCTAAAGCTGCTACTGCGGACCACCATTATGTGCCACATCCACCCACAGGTAAACATCTAAGATGGTAAATTGTATAAATTTGTCAGATAATATATTTTTAGTAAATATAATCTTTAGTACATTTGCAGGTTGTGATACAGCACCAGTGTGTTGACCGTGATAGCTGTGATATATTCTTCATGGAAGAACTTATACCATTTATCAAGTATATTTGTTTGGGTATTCACCGCTGTGATTGCCTCCTCGTCAGCGAAAGAAAAAGCTGGCAAGTTGAGCAACGCTGTTGAAAAAAATTTAAATAATTTTCCCTTAAACTCGCATAAACAGGAAGTGACTCGGCACCAGGAGGAGCCACTTCCGGTTGTCGTGAAAAAGGTCTATTTGAAACGCCTTCATTGATAAACAATGTAACAGGTTGATTTGATAAGATCATTGATCAGATTACTGCACTGTGAGGATCGACAGTTAAAATCTCTCCTTGATCATCATCATCATCCGTGCACATTGCATCATCATCATCGTCATCATCAGCATCATCATCATCATCATCATCATCTTCTGTCATTAATGTTTCACTTGTTATATACTCTTGTAATGTGTACAAACTGTGGCTTTACGTTGTACACAGTGTTAAAATAGTTTAATCAGTCTGACATCTGTCAGAGTTTGTAACGAGCTGCAGCAGCAACACACACACTCTCTCTCACAAACACACACACACACACACACACACACACACACACACACACACACTCACACACAGCTGATTGGCTCCGCGACACATGGGTAAAGTAAAATTAAATGTAACACATTTTGTCCCGTCTTGAACTGGTAAATGTGAATATATTAGTAACGCTGATGGTCAATCCTTTGGCGTGCTTGTGTGACTCCTCCCACCCCATGTGACAGCATGTCGGTGTCGCCTTGGATCAATTATTGTTGGGACATGGGATTTAGGGATTCATTGATTGCTCCTTTTTCCTCAAGAAACAGTGGAAAACACTCAGCAAAGTGTCCTTTAGAAATATGTTCGTAACAGGGGTGCTGCACTTATTCCAGGGTTAGAAGAACGTAAGAGGAAACTTACGCACACCAGAGAATGAGCTTAAAGCCAGATTTGAATGGGAACACCCACATTTCAGGGCTGCTCCACCCACAGTGCGTAACTAGGATGAAGGCACGCAGCGACTGACTTAAGTACAGGAGGAGAATAGCGCGCCGCTGTGCAGCTCTTTGGACTTTAGAGCCCCTTGTCTTTTCATGTTCAACCCTACTTTATCTTGTCTTTTCACCACCTTACTTTGGTCTCTCTTGTCTTGTCTAATCTTGTCTTACCTTCACTTGTCTTGTCTTGCTGTGTCTTTGTGTACTTTGCCTTATTTTATTGTTTTGTTTAACATTGAACCTGACACTTTTTACTTTCCTCACTTATCTTGGCTCGGCTTGTCCTGTCTTGTCATTTGTTGTCTTAAGTATTTTTGTACCTTATCTTATCTTGTCTTGTCTTTGCATTGAACTGTGATTCACCCACTTTGTCTTGTCATATTGATTGATGTGTCTTGGCTTGATTTTTCCTTTACTTTAACTTGTATTTTTTTCTGGAATACTTGACTTTTTTCTAATGAACAATGTCTGATCACATCCTTATTTTTACATTATTTGTTTCTAGTCTGGACTGACAGGAGGAAGTGGAATTTATTTCAGTTTGTTCTTCTTTCAAAGCAGAACAATAGAAAGTAAAACTTGAACTAAAATAGATGTTTTCCTTCTGATTGTGGAGGTGAAGCATCTGATCTGTAGTTTTTGGTTTTAAAATGTCTGAGAATGAGTGTGTGAAGTGGACACGATCTGATTAAGGCCTGTGTAATCACGTAATCATTTCCAAGCCGTTGAAAATGAATTCTCTCCAGCTGATTGAAAGAAGCATGGCCATCAAATTCATTTCAATCTCTTCGAGTAATTAAATTTTCTAGTGATGCTTCTTTTAACACCGATGAGAGGCTACATCCATCACTTGATCTGATGATTTTAAAACTGATCGATGGCTGAAAATCTATAAAAGGAAACATGAGCTGAAACAAGACTGAGACATGAAGGAAAGTCCACAAAAAACATATTATTGGGATTTCAGTCAAGAATGTACTGACCAGACCATTAAAGCAATTATAATAAAATATTTAACAATTATTGAATAGTAGTAATGACCTAAAGCTGCAGTATGTAAGTTTTTTTTGGCATCATTTGGTCAAAAATCCATAATCATCTTTGAGCATATTGTAATCTAAAGTGTTCTGAGTGGACAGTGAATCACTGCTCCTCCTCCTGGTCCTGTAAATGAAGTTTAGAAATACAGGAGCCTCTGATTGGATTTCAGCCAATCAGAGATCATTCTACAAGCACGTGTGCTCCATGGGCTGTTTTGGGCGTTACTATTGGCTGCTTGACTGAAGTCAGGCGCATTCACGTACCATCGGTAGTAAAAGTGTAATGACGGACATTCCAGCAGAAGTCCACAGTGTGGCGTTAGACTCAACTATAACCCTGTATTTCCACTGGATGCGTATCTGCTCCGAAACTGCTTCACTGCGTCATTTCAGCGCAATTTACAGTCCAGTAATCGCCGCCGCCCCTGATTTTGCTGCGCATCCGTTGCAGCAAGGAGTCAGGAGATACTGCTAATTCACGTGGAATCCCACGATAAGTCTGTGATATAACCATGGTATCAACGCAAAGGTCTGGTCCCCCCGAGTCCGAATATGTGCTTGGTTTTTGGGTAGAGCCGAAACGCACAATTTTTGGGCCGAAAAAAAAGTGTTCCTGAGTCCGAATATGTGCTCAGTTTTCAGATAGAGTCCGAAATGGGCCCGCTGGAGGTCTCGGAAGGTCGATATTTTCCTCTGTAAGGGGTAACCTCGGTCAATGGATGGAATTACGATCTGCCTTGAACACGGAGTATTTTATTTTGAAAGTAATCCTGATATTTTATTCTGTGTCTGTGCACTACTTCCTGTCCCGCAAGGGTTTATTTTTGATAAATTGCTGCAGCACAGCTCCAGTGTCTGGCAAAAATAGAAGTACTGCATATTTGCTGTAGAGGGCTCGAGCATGAAGCAGCAGTTACGGTGTTGGTGCAGATTAGCATGCGGTGGAAAGACATTGACTAGTGGAAACCTATCAGCTGCGTTGCCGTTACGGATCCTGTGGAAATCCAGAGTTACACTGCAAATAAAGTGGAAAAAGGCAGACGGAGGTGGAGAAGCAACAGTTTAAAGACTCAAAAACTGAAGAGGAACGGATCGCTTTGCGTCCTCGCGGATCCTTGTGACTGCGGAGGGTTTGCCGCACGTACCGATGTCAGAGGGAGAGTGAGAACAGACGGGATAAATGGTGTGTAAAACTAAGAGAACCTTATTCAAGGTGAATTCATTTTACAGTCTGAGATCACAGCCGACTGTGTGAGCTTTGTGGTGGGGGGGGGGAGCTGACGGCAGCAGCCGTTGCTCAGGACAGTAACTACAGAGTGATACGTACATTCCTGTCAGAGTCTCTATAACACCAGAAAACTCTCCAATAACACAACATAAAGTCCATACATTTGTCATTGGTTTCTATTGAGAAAAAAGTCGTTAAGAGCATTCACAAAAGACACCGGTAAGGGAGGATAAGTTTCGGTTTTGGTTTCAAAACGAAGCGGAGAGAGACTTCTACATACTGCAGCTTTAAAAAGTCAATTCTTTTCAGCTAAAATCAAATGTATATGGTATGAAGTCATATCGTTGATTGATTCTTGTCCGACTCTTAACATTTTGGTCAAAGTTCTTAGTGAGGATGCAAAAAAATAAAAAATGAAATGACAATATTTCCTTTTCAAGAAGTACATTTCATGTGTGTGTATTCTGGCTTCATCCACATCACGCGCCCCCTGCTCCTCCCCACGTTTGTTTGCTCACCTCAGGGGTCTGAACGTGACAGGTGACGGATGTATTAAACTGCGTGTTCAGAGCGCTTATGGAAATGTTGTTTGAAAGGGTGGAAATGATTCTCGTCTCACGGGCTTCTGAAAAAGCTGTAATCACAGCGTCGACAAGCTAGCGCCGCATCAACTCGTCACCGCTGACGTCTCGTTAGGAAAAGATCACGAGTGCAGACGACGTACAGTATGAGCATGTGTGAAAGGCTTTGAAGGAGATGCCATCACATTTTCCGAAGTAGTGTATTTAATACACGACATAGAATAACACAGTACTGTTTTAATATTTTGTGCATGTTCATTGTTTACTGTCATCGGGATGCTGGAGAGACAGGAGACACAAGTAAGAATTAAAAAAAACACAAACTATTCATTTATTCTCAGAAACAAAATGATTTAGAATCCATTTGCTCCTTTTAATGCATTTTTACTACATAACTCCCATTTCTGACACTTCAGGTTTTAATGCCTTTTCTCCACATTTTTTCCACTTTCAACACATTTTCAGCACTTATAAATGCTTTCCACCACTTTTCCACCTAATGTCACATATGTTGACCCATTATTGTCACTTTTAACCATATCTCATGCTTATTTTTTGCCAATCTATACTGTAATTCAAGAAAGGTTTGTGTGTGTGTGCGTGGTTGCGTGTGGGGCAAATATCTCCCCGACGCGGTGCCTGTTCGACCTGAAACTTTGTCAACGGATTCCAAATACCCCGAGTTTTTGCATCTGTTATTTTTGAGTAATTTGGTCATTTCCAAATGTTTATTTTAATTTTATTTCACTCCTGGACGGCAGCTTTTGACCTCAGAGTGTGAGGTCACTGCACAGCTCACTGACTTCTCTTTTCTCTTTTGAGGAAAAATACTTTTTACTTTTGCTTATTTGATGATGATTATTTTCATGTTAGTTTGACCGTACGCTGTTTAGACCAGACAAACCTCACCGGGAAGTTATTGACGGCATTGACTGCTGTGTTAAATGCTGCAGCGAGTGTGAGAGAGACCCAACAGAGGAGATTAGAGTCCCAGGTAGAGTCACACACACACACGTCGATCAGGTGCGCTTCACTATCGATCACCGTCTACTTGACATGCGTGCAGGTATGTAAGTGTGTGAGTGTGTAACGGAACACCATTTAGTCCGGTTACAGTCTGTGTCACGACACCCGTCCATTGGGTGGTAGTGACCTTAGTGTTACGCTCTGAGTCAGATCTAAGTGTTTACATGTTACATAGTGAAGGTCACCTGATGATTACTGCAGCTTCACTCCTGCCACTACATCTAACTACTGACAATAGAGAAGTTTAGTTAAAGCTAGGCAGGTACACGTGGATGGACTGGTGCGAATAATTTAGAATGGATTCACCCCCCTCCCCCTAAACAAACACACACCAAACGACAACAAAAATATGAAAATGACACCAAACTAAATATTTATACAAAAAATACGCACAACACAACAGAAATGCAAAAAGCTACACTACAAAAGACACAAAATGACTCCAGAATCACACTGCAAATGCAACAAAAAACAATAATTATACAAAAAATGCACAAATGACATAAAACAAAAAACTAAACAATATTTCTACAGGAAGTACACAAAACGACAACAGAAATGCACAAAAATATACAAAAAGGCTCCAAAAACACACAAAATGACTCCAAAAAAAATATATTACAGAAATATACACCAAACGACAACAATAAATAAGAAAATGACTCAATATACACAAAACTAAATATTTATACAAAAAAATACACAAAATGACAAAATGAATATTATTTATTTATTATTTGCCGGTTTAAACCAATTGCTCCAGTATTGACACGTTGAACCCTTCTTATCACTTTTTATGTCTGTTTTTGGTCACTCTACTTTTAACCAATTTATGTGGTTTTTAAAATCCCATTTCACCACCTTTTCCACCATTTTTGATCACTTTGAACCCATTTTATTTGTGATTAAAACCAGGATTTCCATCTTTAAGATGACTATAATAATAATAATAATATTATTCAGAAGAAATAAATAAATGTGGTTATCACAGATTCATAGAACAATGGACCATCATTTTGCTGACTGTATGGATGGACCCCTTATAGACGGCCCGTAGGGGGGGCACAGTAATCATAGCGTCTACGAGCCGTGGATAAAGACGATCTGTGAACCGTCGTTTCATCTCATCACTCAGCAGATTCACACGCTCCTTTTTAACGAGAGGATTCTTTTTGTTTAATGAGTGAAATCAATCTGCCTTGAGTAAACTCCATCTTCTGTTTCATTACTGTGCGTGTGCGTGTGTACGTGTGCGTGTGAATACTAAACGTGAGATCATTCCCTGTAAGATGGCTGCTCAATTCTACCTTTCACTTCCTATCAGCGTTCCATGTAATCCGATCATTGGAGCTTTACTGCTCCACACAATAGATGTAGTCTTCATACCCAGGGGAGTGACCTGGTTTCTTTTATCACACTGCTTATAATGGAAGGACTGGGTTTCACTAAGCCATCACGTAATAATGTAGAAATCAACCTTTTTAATTAGTCCTGGTGATAAACTATCTTCTACAGCAGCTGTTCCCAATTCAGGGGTCATTTTGTGTATTTTTCTTTTCTTAATTTGTCTTATTGGAACCATTTTGTGAATTAGTGTTGTTGCAGTGTGTGTTTTTATTGTAATTTTGTTTTTGCATCGTGTGTTTTGCAGTAATTCTGTGTAATTTTGATGTTGTCTTATGGGTTTTTCGTGCAATTTTGTGCCATCTTGTCTATTTTTCTGTCACTTTGTGTGTTTTTGTTGTATTTACTTTGGCTTCAATTGCTTTTCCCTTTACTGCTCAAACACTCGTGAACCTCACAAAATCCTCAGCAGAAAAGCCCAGACGATACCAACCCATCCTATGAATGCACTTTAGATGATCGGTCTAATGTTGAAATAATGAATAAAACTTTATCTTTGGAGTATGTTTTATCAACTTTTAGCCTCAAACACTCCAAACATCCATTCATACGTGGGTTCCTGTTACCATTTGTTTTGGGCCCTTGTTTTATGTGTTGTGATTGAATTTGATACATTTGAACTCAGTAGATGTTTAAAGGAGTCAAAGCTTTTTATTCTAGTCATTTGCTGTGTGTGTTAGTGAGCGCTGAGGTTGATTCTGACTGATGGAGGTTCTGCAGCTGTTTGATGATTCCAGTGATTCATGGAGCGGCGAGCGACGCCTCAGTGTTGGAAGAACATCAAACTGTCGTCTTAGCGCTTTAAACGCTGCGTCGCCCTCTCACAACAAATGTTTTTTTCTGGTGCAGCCGTCCCTTGAGAACTTGTATATTCAGAGTGTGTTTGCTAAAATTAAATATGGACGTTGGCGTCCGTCTCTGCTCCTGTCATTTCCACTAAATCTCTTTATCTGAAAACAAAAGTTACCCCAGAACTATGCTGGTTTCAACCGCTGAAAACAGGTTATTTTCATCCTATTGACTGCTGAGTACCGGTTATATTTATATATCTGTAGTATAGTTTATATTTCTGCTTTAGTTGCCTGTGTCGCGGGTCACGTGGTGGGAAAAGCCACATGGAAAAACCCTTCTGTTGGTAAAACTACCCTGAACTAAAAGGTTCTTGGACAAAAGAACTAAGAACTTTCCCCAGAACAGTTTTTGTTTCGACCAATGAAACCGTGGGTGTAAATTTAGTCTCAGGTAGATTTGTCTTTGCCTTTGATTGTATGGAATGCAGCAACCCTGGGTGTTTAAGGGCGGAGTTTAAGCAGTGACCGCGGGGAGCGACAGGTTGGTCGCAGCCACGGTTACATTATGTTTTTTAATGTAGTTTTGATTGTAGTTTTGAAGCAGCAGCTCGACAGTAACACACGGTTTCACGGTTTTGACCACAGAGCAGAATAGAGATGGGAGCTAATCACCGGTAAAAAGCCCAGTAAAACTCCAGAAAACAATAACCAGGAGTAAACAGTTTCTCCCTGGTAAAGATAGTAGCTCTAACAACTGGTAAAATGATCAACTTGGTGATATTACCGCCTGCACATGCAGTACGGGGACGCATTTACTCCGCCTTAGGGTCCTAGTGCCTGCCGTTCAATGAAGCCTGTTCTGTTTTTTCCGCGTTTACCGAGGTCTGTGTGTGTTCAATAAGTCTGTGAGAGTTCGTGTGAAAGTCTGCATGTTTATGCCTCCGTCCATCCACTCTTTTCATTTCGGGCTCTATTCTCCCATATGCGTACGTATAAAAAGCCATGCAGCAGCGTTGTTTTTGGCTCTGTGCCATTCTCCTCCTGTACTTAAGTCAGTCGCTGCGCTGCGTGAGTTCATCCCAGTTATGCACTGTGGGTGGAGCAGCCCTAAAATGTGGGCGTTCACATTGAAATCTGGCTTTACGCACATTCTCTGGTGTGCATAAGTCCTTTTCCTCTTACGCCCTGGAATAAGTGCAGCACCCCCATAAGGTGAAACATTATATTGCACTAGAAATATGGACTTTGAAGCCACATGGACTCGTGTGTCACACAGCAGCAGCTGTGATCACTCAGCTGCTGCTGTGTGATTAATTAAAACTCTGACAGACGCAGACTTCTGTCCACGTTGGTCACAGTGATTCAACTATTTTCATACTATGTCCAATGTAAAGTCACAGTTTGATCCACTACAGAGTGAAACATGCTGTCATATGCAGATGAGGATGGAACACAAACTGTTCCCACACATAATTTAATGAGGCTCAGCTCAGGTCACTTTAAACTATTTATATTTAAAACTGCATATTATGGAAGTTAATAATTCTGTTTCACTGTAAACATCCCTCTGTATTAAAGCAGGACGCTCTGTGGACGCGTTATTTCCTCATATCTACATCATCTAACTCTGTCACGCTTTACAGTGATGATGATGATGATGATGATGATGATCAAGGAGGGAGATTTTAACTCTGACTCGGACAGAAGAATGTGACGATTCTCAGTCACTCTGATCTGATCAATAATCTGATCAAATCAACCTGTTATATTGTTTATTAATGAATACGTTTCAAATTAAAAGTGAACTTCATCATTTTCACAGATTTCAATGACATTTACAAGCGTTGGGAAAACTCCATGTACCGTGATTTCTAGACAGCCCAAAAAAATGACAACGCCGCCTCCTTTCCTTCAGCCCGCCTTCGTTCACAGACTACGTGCTTTTGCTCTACTTAAGCGCGGTGGGTGTGTCAGCAGCCTTGACTGGAGAATACGTGTAGGAGAAAAGTGCGTAACTGCAGGCGAGCAAAAAAGCACTTAAGTCCAGATGGGAGAATAGACCCTAAATCCATATCTTCTAAGGTTCTTATTAAATAATCTTGGCTCTAGTCCAGACGGCCATCCTAGATTTATGTCATCATCGCGGTAAATCGCGCTTGCGCAGAATGACCCGAATTAACTTAAAGCGGATTTAAGCAATTTAAGTGTTTACAAGAAAGAGGGATTATTTAATTCTGAATTAAAATCGGAATAAACCAGCCACTTAATTTGGATTTAAGTTTATTTCAAAATTGAATTAGCATAAGGAATTACGTGTTTACATGGTCAGTTTAAAGAGGATTTAACTTTTATTCTGAATTAAAAAGCAATTAAAGCTCCCATGTAAATGTGGCCAATGAAGCAGAGATGAAGAGCTCTCCTAAGGGACCTTAACTTTCCCTTAAACAGTTGAAAACTTACCAACCCTGAGGATAGAAGTGCTTTAAGGTGGAAGTCCTTCAACTGTCACAACAGTTTTTTTGTTTTTTTTGTGTGTTTCTGTTGTTGTTGTTTTACAAATTTTTGTGTTTTTTTCTTGAATGTTTTCGAAGTAACTGTTTTTGTTGTTGTTTTGTGTTTTTTCTTGTGTTTTCAGAGTTACTTACTGTGTTTTTGTTGTTGTTTTGTGAGTGTTTGTTATTTTGTGTGTTTTTTTTTACCTTGTGTGTTTTCAGAGTTACTTAATGTTTTTTGTTGTCATTTTGTGCATTTTTGTATTTGTTTTGTGTGTTTTTTCTTATCTTGTGTGTTTTTGTTGTTGTTTTGTGCAATGTCGTTCTCGTTTTTTGTGTATTTGTTGTTTTGTGTGCATTTTGTCTTTGTCTTGTGAGTTTTTTGTTGTTGTTTTTTTTATCATCTTCAGATTCAGAAAACTTTATTTGTCCCTAAGGGGCGATTCAGTTTCATTTACATCCCGACCAAGAAACATGGTTACTTTGTGTTCTTGTTGTCATTTTGTGTGTTTTTGTGTTTATTTTTCAGGTTTTTGTGTTTTGCCCATGTCTGCTCTGCAGGTTTACATTTTTGAATTGGTGCGTGTGTTCTGTGCCCACCTTCTCTACAGCTCTCTCTCTCTGTTCTGCTGCAAACAGGCCAAGGGGTGGATATTTCAGCAAAGCACTCTGGTGTTCAACTGACCAAAGAGACTGTGTCCCAGTGGACTGTGTGTGTGTGTGTGCGTGTGTGTGTTTGAGTGACTTTGGCCAACAATAATCATGCTCGACTGACCACAGCTCAGTAAAGGTCAGAACGAGTGATGTCGAAAAAAGAAAAATGCCCAACGTTTACGTCTGCTGTCATCCAGGCCTGTGCGACCTGGCCCAGGGTGTGTGTGTGCGTACTTGTGTGTGCGTACTTGTGTGTGCGTACGTGTGTGTGTGTGTGCGTGTGTGTGTGTGTGTTAGAGAGGTACCAGGCCATCTGTCCTGTCAACTTGATCTGAGCTTTTCTCGAGGCTAAATCCCAGAACAAAATGTTGAAAAATGCAAAGCAGACTCCTACACACACACACACACACACACACACACACACACTGAGCCAGGTCGCACAGACCTGGATGACAGCAGATGTAAACTTTCAACACAAACTATAAGAGAAAAGCATACAAAACTTAAAAAACTAAAACAAAAGTACAGTTATTCCAAAAACACACAAGCAGTGGCGGCTGGTGCATTTTTCTCCAGGGGGGGCTACAACTCCAAAATAGATATACACCAAAAACAGGTTTTGTGTAGCTTTGAACAAATAAGTAAGGACAGTTGCACTTACAGAACTGCTTTCTAACTAACTTGTCATCGAACCCATAACCAAGCAAGAACAAATATAGTATATATTAGTAGTGTATACCAGTGGTTCTCAAACTTTTTTGGCTCAAGTCCCCCCTTTCTCTCATTTCTGAATCCAAGTACAGTAGTCCCTCGCTATATCGCGGTTCACCTTTCGCGACCTCAGTGAATTTTTTTTACAGTGCAAGTTTTGATGCATGTTTTGACAGCGTATGAACGTACATTGTGTTCTGCGTCCTGATTGGCTAATGCTGCATTCACCCACCAGCGACACATCCAACACGGTGAGTTTCACTGCCTGCTGAAGAGAGGAGCTGTGCTCCTTTTTCTCCTCTCATAAACATAAACCACTAACTGATCACTAATAGTGTGACTCTTAAAGAAGACATATCATGGTTTTAAATCCTTTCTTTTTAGATATAAATCATACAGTTGTGGTCTATATAAAGCAGAACTGCAATGCTTGGGTCTGAATTCCTCATTATTATAGCTCCACCCCTTTTCTACCCCTTTTCTGATGTGCTTCTGAGAGCAACTCGTTTTGGTGCTGTCTCTTTAAATGCAAATGAGACACTCCATACCCCGCCCCCTCCTCAGGTGACACTCGGTTCAACTCCACCCTGCTCGGCCATTTTTGTAGTTTGATAGAAGAGATACGATTATGTAGCGGCGCATAAACTTTTTATTCACACGTTATTTACAAAATGTCAACAACGTTAGACTTGTCCATCCAGCCTTACATGTTACAGCCAGAGTCTGACCCAGTGGAGCGAGATGAAAATGAAGATGATGAACCTGCAGAACCCTAACAAGTGAGCTAACACAAGCACCGAGCTAACGCTAGCGCCAAGCTAACGTCACGAAATGCATTTTAATACAGTCTTTTCGGAGACAAAAACGTCAAAATGAAATGACTAAAGAAAACTTTAGACTTAAATTAAATCACGTAGGCCATATCATCAAGGATCTAAAACGAGCACACAGCGCTAACATATGAAGACGGTCCAACTGCTAATGCTAACAAAACAATGACAGGGATGTCTTATCATCACACTTTTTAGCGTTATTTACAGTTTACTGAAGTGCTCTGTTCATCGTCTCCAAAGATAGAAGGAATTGAACCCTCAATCAGACAAAGTCTTTCTGTAAATCCTTCTTTATACTGGTGGAGGTTGATGAAGCAGTCATCATTGAAGTGCTTCACACACACAAAAATGACCTTATCCACAGATGTGGTACATTTCTATAAAAAATAAAACTCAACCAGACACTTTGAAAAGGTTCTGATGCTGGGAGACGTTGTAATGAAGCGTGTGGGTTACTACATCCAACAACCCAACATTTTTACTTATCCTCTCGCAACTTCTGCATCCTTGAGCTTGGACTACAAAATAAAAGCGAGAAATAAAAATGGCGGATTGCTCGAAGTATTGGGCCTGGAGTTGATGTACTAATTTGGCAGTTCCGCTGCAAATACTGTGATGTAATAGTTCAAAAAACGTAATAGAGAATAGAAAAATCTAAACAGATTGAAAAATATGAGCAAAACAGAATATAAAGATATCTACGGAGCACCTGAAGAGACTAATTTGATTTTTTCTGTACTTCTAAACACTCTAAATATACAACAAATTGCATTTAAGGACTAAAAAAATGGATTTAGCATGATGTGTCCCCTTTAAGCGCTGTATGTTTGAAAACAGGTTTATGTTTTAAAATCTATGAAGGTTTGAACTTGACGTCACTCTGCTGCGCCGACTGGGATTGCGAAGTCAACTTGAATTATGTTACACTTTGCGCAGGGGGCGGAGCATGAAAACAAAAATGCAATGACCTCTGCTTTTTTTAGTTGTGTCACAAAACGAACAGTGTTGAAGAAGAAAATGAAAATGCAATTTTTATTACTTATTACTAATTGGAATTATGAGTCAAATAATGCAGCAACAACCTTCAATGCATTAATCTTTCTGCTAATGCTTTTTAGTTTTCAAATTTACCATTTCAAATTGAATTTTGTTGCCTATTAGCTGGGCCAGCTTTTGAAAATTAAAACTTAAATGTAATTTCCTTTATCATTTTAATTAAGTTACAAAATGAGCAACCTTGAAGAAGAAAATGAAAAAGCAGTTTGGATTAATTATTATTCGTTTTATTTATGAGTTAACACAATGCAGCTATATTCTGAAAATGAAAAAGCATGTGTTGATCTATTTTAAATTGAATAATGGTACACATGTGCTTCCATAAATGTGGACATATTCAAGATTTGAAACCATCAAATGTCGTCTATTCCTAGTTTGTTCATGTTTCTTTGCCTTCTCTGTAAAGTGCTTTAAATGCTCCTACCTGTCTTTATCCATGCTGAGTCAGCAGGTAGGCAGGGAAAGCAGAATTATTTAATTTCTCTTTCTTCATCTTGCTTCTCCTTAACGTCCCACGGCTTCACCTGTCAAACCCACTTTATGACAGACCACTGTGACGTCAGCCCCTCCCATGGCGGGAGGGAGACGTTGTGTAAATGTTCCAGCTGCATTCAACTCTGCACAGCCGCAGAGTGTCTCTGAGCGCAGGTAAACTACGCCCAGAGTCTCTCCATTGACTCATATTGAAGAAGAGTTACTGCACATGTACAACTTGTAACGAGAGTGGACAGTAAAGATTTTTGCGCCCCAAGGAGGAAACACGTCACCAATCAGATACAGATGAACGAAACAACTTTACACATCATTATCTATATAATATTTATTCTGATTATCTAAATACATTTATATATATATGTATATTTCATCGTATTTTTTAATTCACTATTAATTTTTATTATTGTTTATGTCTCACTCAAACAAACTGGTGAGTGGTGGGGCGGCACCCTCGCGCCCTCTGTTAGCCAGCCGCCACTGCTCACAAGATAAGATAAAACGCAAAAAAAAAACAAATTCAAAAATGCACAAATCAACAACAAAAACTCGCTGATGACTAAAAAATAAACAAAATGACAACAAATACACACAAAGTAACCCCAAAAACACACAACTTAAGAAAAAAACACAAAACACAGGCAACAATAACACAAAATGACGACAAAAGCACAGTTAATCCAAAAACACAACAAAACACACACACAAATGCACTAAACAACAACAAAAACACACAAGATGACAAAAAATACACAACATGACAACAAAAACACAAAGTAACTTCAAAAACACACAAGATAAGAAAAAAATGCATAAATCTAAAAGAAGAACAGTTACTCCAGAAACAGTTGCTTGACTGTGGACTTAATATCAGCTCTGTCACATTCCCAACACACACACACACACACACACACACACACACACACACACACACACACACACACACACACACACACACACACACACACACACACGCACGCACGCACGCACACACACACTCCTTATGAATAGTGGCTAAAAGCATTAGCCACTATTCATAAAGACCAATGTCTTTGTGTCGTTCCATTTCCAGACGAGTCGTTCACTGGCTTATTTGGTGTGTGTGTGTGTGTGTGTGTGTGTGTGTGTGTGTGGTGTGTGTGTGTGTGTGTGTGTGTGTGTGTGTGTGTGTGTGTGTGTGTGTGTGTGTGTGCGTGCGTGCGTGCGTGTGTGTGTGCGTACACTCCCGATAATGGAAATGGATGGAGTAATTCTGCAGTGACCCCCCCTCAGGCTGGTGTGGGGGTAGCGAGGTGCTGTGGGCTCTGTCTGAAGTGATGTAAATCACTTCAGACACACACACACACACACACACACACACACACACACACACACACAGGTTGGGGGGTTGAACTTTACTAAATTGTTGGAGGTTAAAATTCAAACAAAACGAAGGATTTTCCATTTCAGAGTTTCCTCATTTCCACATTAAAGCTTTTGGATTAAAGCACGAGTCCCTCTGATTGGTTGGTTCTACAGGAAGTGGCTCCATTGTACTAGAGAGAGATTCCCAATACTATAGGGTAGTTATGTGCAACTGGTGGTTCGGGGGCCACATGTGGCCCTGGCTGTAATTCTATGTGGCCCCCAAAGTAAACGTTCTAGATTACTCCCAGAATACAAAAACATCACAGAAAAATAGAGAAAATGATTCCAGAAAAACATAAAACTACAACAAAAATGCACAAAATGCCATGAAAAATACACATGATTCCAAACACACAAAATCACTTCAAAAAATAATGACATACCACACACAATGGAAAAATAAATAAAATGACAATAACACAATACATGACAAAAAATGCATACAATTTTAAAACACTTCTCCATTAACACACAATTTCACTTAAAAAAATGCACAAAATGACATTAAGAAAAAACAAATAATGATTCTAGACACAAAATCACTTCAAAAATAAAATAGCAAAAAAAACACACGACAGAAAAATACACAAAATTACTCCAGACACACAAAACAACAATAAAAACGCAAACAATTATAGAAAAATAGACAGAATAACTCCAAAACATACACAAAAGAATAAGAAAAAAATATGACAACAAAACACACAAATTGACTTGAAAAAAAATGCACAAAATTACATCAAAATACAGTATAAGGACTCCAAGCACATTGACTGACAGAAAAAAAAGACTAAAAACACAGAATGACAACAGTAACAGTCAATCACAACAAGAAATGTAATAGAAAATTACTCCAAAAACACACAAATTGACTCGAAAAAATGCACAAAATGACAACAATAACACAATAGATGACAACACAAATACAAAAAAACAACAGAAATGCATAAAATGAGAAGTAACTAGAAAATGACTCCAAAAACACAAATTAAGTGGAAAAAAAAGAAATGACAATGACATAAAAAACAAATAATGATTTTTAGACACTAAATCATTAAAAAAAATATGACAACAAAACACACATAATGGAAAAATACACAAAATGACAACAATAACACAATACATGACAAAAAGTACAAAAAACAAAACAAACATACACAAAATGAGAGAAAAAACACACGTGGTAGTTATTTACTGTAAGGTCAGTAATATTCTGGTCTGTAGCTGATTACATCTGTTCTACATCCTGTAGTTTAATTTTTGATGGAGAACAAACTTTGTTTTGCTCTGCAGTAAAGTAGTCATTACGCTAGCACCTTTCCCTTCTATTCCCCGCTTCCTGTATCACTGCTGATTTCATCACACAATCACATAACTCCTGTCACTGCAACCTTGACAGAAAGTGTCGATGTCTCACTATTTGGCAGGAAATCCACTGTGGGAGGTGTTTGTGAAGACGCTAACACGATTAGCTGAAGGCTTAGCCATCACTTTTGGTCACCTCGTCTCCCAGAAAAGAGCAGAGATCGTCTCCTAAAGTGGATCAGATGCTGGGCTGCAGGTGTTCAGGCCTGGATCAAACCATAGGATTAGGGATTAGATTAGACTGGGAGCTGAAACCACTTTATTACCACGGTGGGAGTCCAGGAGGGAGCGTTTAAAAGATGAGAGAAACTGCTGAGTCAGCGTGAACAAACCCTTTTATCTTTCTTGTAAACTCATCTTTAAAGACTTGATCGAGTGTAACAAAAAGAGAATACTGCTTAAGGGCAAAGATCAGACCATGAAGTGACACAATCTGTTCTTAATCTGGATTATTTGACTCCTGACTAGGGATGTAACGATTCACTCAACTCCCCGTACGATTAGATTCACGATACTGGGTTCACAATACAATTCTCTCACGATTTATTTTACAAATGGGACTGTAGACAAATGATGAGTGAAAAATATCCCTTTATTTTTTTTGGGAAAAAACTAGAAAATACTGTATTATTTTCCTTTTATTTTTCATTGTCAAAAGAATCCCTTGATAAACTACTCAAAACAATGCAATTTAACTAAAAATCCTACTGAATGAAATAAATAAAGGAATAATACAAATGAAGAAGAAGCCTGTTCATTTAAATTTTGGTTCTATAGTAAACAATGCAAAACTACATAATAGTTTCTTTTTAAAAGTGCAACTGAAAATGTATTTTGTGCCTTAACAATTGGACTTAAAAAAAACAAAAGTCATTTAACTGTATTTACATCAGATATTTGTTTGGACCAGCAGAGGGCGCTGGTAACCCAGTGGTAGGTTGGCATGCAGCTATTCTTGTAGTGAAGAAGAGATGCTACGCGCTAGCAGACAGAGCTAATAGAAAAACATGACTTTTACAGATATTCACGTAATATTACAGATATTCTTTCAGTGCTAAAGGAATCATTGATGAACATGTTTAAGAGGAGAAGGCGGCCAGAAAGAGAGTCGTAGGAGATTACGCCCGCTGCCTACGCTTCTGGACAAGAGAAGGATAAATAGATAGCGTCCTGTTTAAAAAAAGTACTGCGATTCAATTTTCAGTGTATCGATATTAACCGTGATACCTATGAAATGATTTTTAACTGCCTTTCAATTAATCGTTACATCCCTACTCCTGACGGTTTTTGGTTACGTCCAGGACCCGACTCCTTAACCATGATCATGTGAGTGATTCTACTGGGTCTAAATAATGACTCTGGAAACTAAAAAAGATGTACAGAAAGACAACAACAAAAAGCAGCATAGAAAAATACAGAAAAATAAAATACCCTAAAATAAACACTTTAAAAAGACACTACAAAATAACAAAACAAATGTACAAAAAGTAATCAAGAAACCAAAAATGACAACAAGTGTTTATTGTTTAGTGTGTGGTGCAGTGTGTACAGCAGGTGATGAATGATGCCTGTGAGCTGCGTTGCTTTCTTCCTCATTTCATCCATCACTGTTTCATCAGTCGTAGCAGTAACAGCTACAGGAAAACAGAGGATGGAATAGAAGAGAAACAAGGATGGATTCATCATTAACCAACGAGGAGAAGGAGCTTCACTCGTTAGCGACTTATGAAGTTGAACCATCACTTTTCCTCTTCCTCTTCTCTCTCGTCTTCCTCACAGTGGAACCGTTAATGATTCCTATTTTTCATCTTCCGTCCACGACGTCATTCCTCTGAAAGAAAAGAACGCACGTCGTCACAGACGGATGGGATTAGTTCCCATCCTGGACCTCCATATTTGATCAGATAGGCCTCATAGATCAATGAATCAAAGACCATTTGTTAAAAAATATGTATATATCCACTGTAAACTCTCTTATTGACATTGTTGGAATGATTAGCTTAATGCTAACCTTTAATGGGAAGCCACATTGACAGGCTAACGGGATTAGCATTGCATAATATAAACACTTTCACTTCATGTACTGTTAGATCAACTCTACAACTTCTGATGCAAAAAAAAACACAATCATGTGACCAATCTCTGCTACAATGTTAACTGACTTACACACACACACACACACACACACACACACACACGTTGTAGTTTTATGTTTTTCTGGAATCATTTTATCTATTTTTCTGTGATGTTTTTGTATTCTGGGAGTAATCTAGAGCGTTTACTTTGGGGGCCACATAAAATTAGAGCCAGGGCCACATGTGGCCCCTGAACCACCAGTTGCCCGTGTCAAGGGAATCACTCTCTAGTGCAATGGAGCCACTTCCTGTAGAACCAACCAATCAGAAGGACTCATACTTTAATCCAAAAGCTTTTGTGTGTGCGTGTGTGATTTACATCACTTCAGACAGAGCCCACAGCACCTCGCTACCCCCACACCAGCCTGAGGGGGGGCCACTGCAGAATTACTCCATCCATTTCCATTATCAGGAGTGTACACACACACACACACACACACACAGCCTGTGTAAACACTTAGAGCTGCACTTTAAACTTCAGCTGCTTGAGTAACTACGGCAACCCCACAAAGTCAAAATCAAACTTTAAGAAGAATCAAATAGTGGAAATGTTCCTTTAATTAAAGCTTGATGAAAGAAACAAACAATAATCTTTTTTTTTTCTTTTCTTTTTAAAAAGTTTTTCTTATTTTATTGAAAGCTGTTGTTTTTCACTTTTCTTTAATTTTTTAAAATGTTTTTTCTTATTTTATTAACCTTCTAAAGGTTGTAAATTAGAATTGTTTTTTGTTTTTTGTTTATTTTCACTTTTTCTTCTCTTTTTTAAAACATTTTTCTTATTTTATTAAAAGCTATCGTCTGAAGGTTGTAAATGATCTTTTTTTTCTTTTTTTGCTGTAGTTTGTTACAGATCTATAGGGATACTGTATGTAACCTCCTCTTTCCTTATTGTTGTGAGATTATTACTATTCTGGTCATGGTTTCAGCGTCTATGTGAGTCACATAAAGGAAAGAAGTCTCTGTGCCACTGAAAACGCTGCAAAGGAAAGCAGGAAGCAGCTGTGACGGGATCCGTTCATAGAAAAGCACTGTGGTTATAAAGTGCTGATGGTGCACTTTTTAGTTTCACACAGATGGATCCACTAATGGATTCAACATCTGTTCTAATCAGCACAAATTACCTCAAAGATTCAATACTGAACACGTTCATTAATATGTTTTTAGATTGGAAAGATAAGCCTGAATAAATCTATTCATTTTCTTATTTCTGTGTCAGGCTTTACTACTTTATTGTATTATTTCCATTTCATCACATTTCCCGTTAATTGATTGAATTACTGACAAACTGAAATGCTTTGTAGGAATTGTTTCATTTAAATCTTGTAAATAATTGTAATTATCAAAACTTCACAGGTTGAAACAGTTCACGCAAAAAATCGAGCACAGATTTTGTAGTGCGACTAATGAATCTGTTTATTCATTCCACTCACGTGCAACACCTTTAACCATGTGTTTAATGTGAAAATAATAAGATATCCTCACAAAACAAGTATGGAGATTATAGCAGATTTCTATATTTCAATTCTGTGATTTCCTTCCTCTTTCTGTGATTACGGAAATGAAAAAATACATACAGACGTACAGAAAAATACACAAAAGGACAACAAAAATAGACAAATTACTCCAGGAACACTACTATGGTACACAAAAATAACAGAAAAAATACAAAATGACTCCAAAAACACTCAAAATTATAGAAGAAAAGACAAACAAGAAAAAAAACTAGAACATTTTACTCCAAAACGCTCCTAAAAAATGATCACGAAAATGTACAGAATGACATTTCAAGACTTTCAAAACTCCAGAGAAATATCCTAAAGGACAACAAAACTAGTCAAAAACACACTTAACGACAACAAAATAGATGAAAACTAAAAATATATACAAATCAACAACAAAAATACACAAAAAATAATCAAGAAACAAAAATTGACGATGAAAACCCAGAATGACTCCAAAAACACACGTACCAACTTCAAAAATAGAAAAAATTAAAACAAAAATATGTATGACTGGGTATGGTTCCAGAAACAAAAACTGACGACAAAAATGTACAGAATGACTAAAAAAATAAACTACAAACAAAACTGCAGAAAAATATCAACTAACACAGTTAACCACAATGAGTCCAAAAACACACTTAACAGCTACAAAACAGAATATCAAACAATCAACGACAGAAATACACAAAAACACAAAATGAAAACAAAAATGTACAGAATGACTGAAAAAAGAAAATTATAGAAAAATACCCTAAAGGACAGCAAATTACTTCAAAAACGCACTTAAGGACTACAAAATAGATCAAATGAAAAAAATTGTATAGCAGCTAGCTACACACAAACATCCTCACAGATCTGAGTTTAGATGCACAGAATGGGAGCCAACTGCCGGCTATGTACCGCTCTAGCTCGCGCCGCTGCAGGTACAAATCCACGGTCATGTGAAGTAAATGACGTCACTCCTGTAGATTCTATGCAGCTTATCCTCAGTTACCATGACTATCTGTCAACATTGAGCTGTCCCGGTGGACAATTTTATGAAATAGTTTATGCACAGTATCATTGCAGTCCAAACAAATCCAACGTTGCACACTTTTGAACCAAGCAGCAGCCATGTTGAAAGTCTCAGCTCAATCTGAGCCGCAGAGATATTTGAGGAACAGACACACACAGACAGACAGACATTCCTTGCTTTATAGATAGCATTTAAAAATCCTATTTGTGTCCTCGTGTGGTGCAGAAACCTCACGTTCCACCTCAATGACAGGTTTTAGTGGAAGTTTCTTCTCTTGATTTAAGTGAAATCAAAGGTTGTCAGGACGTGAACAGCTTCTCTGTGCCATCGTATCAAAGCTTTTATCTCTTCTTCCATCTTTTTTTCCAACATGTTTGAGTGTTTCTCTGCTCTCCTTTTTGTATTTATTGCCTGGTTTGTGTTTCTGTTCACCCACATCCTGCACTTCCATCTCTTCCCACCTCTAAGTGGTCACACGGCCTCATACATACTCTGCTATTGTGCTGCTGAGGCGCAGCGAACGACTAAAAGCTTGGCTCGTATTACGTGGCTGTTGGAGTTGACTGGCAGCGCTGGTGCTGATGCATCTGTGTGTGTCTTCCCTCCTGCTATGAGGCTAATCGCTAGTGAGGAGCCAAACTCTGACATTTCATCAGTGAGATAATGGCTGCCTCTCAGCATCCGCGCAGCAAAATAACCTCTCAATAACAGCCAAAAATCAGAAAATCTCTCATTTTCAGCTTGTTTTTTAACGGGTGTGCTGCCACCTCTGCCTGTCAGCGTGTAAATCACTCATTATTCACATAATCACAGAAAGTGAAATGGATTTAAGGTGTTAGTCATTTCTGCATCTTTCAGTCATTTAAAAACATATTTCAGGTTTCAGGGAAGCTCGAAACCAGACACGTGCGACTGGCAGCTTCATTTTATGCTGCCCACAAAATGCAAACGCACATAGCTTGAAATAAAAATAGTCAAATTGACTGAAAAATACAGAGGATGACAACAAAAATGCACAAAAGGACAACAAAAACACACAAAATAAGAGAAAAATATGCTAAATTACTTCTAAAACACAAACAACAATCAAAACACAAAACAAGAACATAAACACAAATGACAAAATTAGAAAAAATATACTAAAGGGCTTCAAAAGCACACAAAAACACACAAAACTACGACAAAAACACACAAAAGACAATAATAACACAAAAAATGAGGGAAAATACACCTATATTTTTATGCAAACAACAACAAAATTTTCCAAAACACATACAACAACAAAAACACAAACACATTAATTCAGAGAAAAATACAAATCCTCAAAAGTAAACGCTTAATATAACAGAAATTTATGCAATATGACCAAAAAAACACAGAAATAACAGAGAAACATACAGAATGACAACAAAAAAGAGAAACGACAAAAAAAACAAAAACAAAATGACTCCAAAAACGTACCGTAATGGAGAGAAACAAAAATGTCTAATCATGTTTAGATTAGTTAGACTCTAAATGCTGACTTTACAGTCTAAATTCTCCTTTAGATTAAATTCTGACATATTTAATCCATGCTGTGTGCGTGTAACGCTGACATTGTTGTATCAGTGGTGTTACCGTTTGACTAGTCGTTGTGTTATCACGTGACCGCTTTGCTTTTCAACATCAGATGTTGTCAAATGTGAAAAAGATTGTGTTGTGATAGAAGGAGGGGTTTATATTTTATATGACGGCGTTAACGCATCACCACTTATAATGATCACCAGTTTAAGTGATACACCAACCATCTAAAGTGTGTGTGTGTGTGTTTGTGTAGGAAGTATAAAAGGAGCGACCATCGTGGACGCTCTGGACACTCTTTACATCATGGAAATGTTTGAGGAGTTTGATGCTGCCACGGACTGGGTGGAGAAGAACCTGGACTTTAATGTGGTAAGGCCCTGTGTGTGTGTGTGTGTGTGTGCGTGTGCGTGTGCGTGTGGTGCGTGTGCACACCAGTTCATCCACGTGTACCTGTCTAACTTTCACTAAACGTACTGTATATAACTACAGTAGTTAGGTTTAGTGGCAGGTGTGGCGTGAGTGAAGCTGCAGTAATCAGACACACTTCACTAATGTAGCACCATCTACGTAACATGTAAACACTGTCAGGCGTGTACACACGTGCACGCCTGACTCACACACACACACTTACACACGTGTACACTCCTGCACACATGTGTTTACATGTCACGCAGGCGGTGATCGATAGCAAAGATCACCTGATCACTTTATATTTATGATTGTTAGGTGCGTGTGTGTGTGTGTGTGTGTGTGTGTATTTTTAGAAAGGTGATGGTGTGAAGTCATGATGAAGTGTCAGAAGGATGAGATACAGAGTGATGACAGATTCTTATCCTCCTCCAGTTAAAGGAGGTCGTTCCTCTTTGTCTTTTACACTGTATTTACCCTAGTGTTAAATAAGATGAGAAAGGATAAGATTAGATCAAATAAGATGAGATTAAATACAATGAGATGATATTAGATGAGATGATCTAAATGACAAAGCAACAACAAAAACACAAAATGATTTTAAAAACACAACAACCGACAACAATGAGGCACAAATCCTTTGTTGTTTCCTGATTGGTGATATCATGTGACCCTGAGATCAGATTGAATAAATACGATCATTAATGCTGGTGTAGATACATGGAGGAACAGTTAATCTGATTATGAGGAAGAGTTCCAGAGATTGAAGCTCCTCAATCAGTCACTGAGAGGATGATCAGTCTCATTCTGTGTGACCTGTCATTTATCTGGGATTGATTAGATTGTCCTGTCCGTGGTGGACAGACAGACAGGACTGATGAAGACAGACAGACAGGACTGATGAGTAGAGACAGACAGGACTGATGAATTTTGTATATTTCGTTGATCTTTTGTGTATTGTGTTGTTCTTTTTGTGCATTTTGTGGGTTTTTTTGTGCATTTTGTTGTCCTGTTGTTCTTTTCTTTGTTTTGTTGTCTTTTTTGTTATTTTGTTGTCCTTTTGTTTGTTTTTTGTTGTCCCTTTGTGCGTATTGCCATCTTTTTGTTGAATTTTGTTGTCCTTTTCCATATTCGGTCGTCCTTTTTGTTATTTTATTGTCTTGTTGTTTATTTTTGTTGTTCTTTTTGTTGTGTGTGGTTGTATTGGTCATTTTTTAGCGCTGTAAAAACATCTGCACAATCCTTCTCTGAGTGTGTGTCCAGTCCTTGTGTGTCTCACGGTTCTTCCTGTGTGTGTTTTTACTGCAGAACGCTGAGATCTCTGTGTTTGAGGTGAACATCAGGTTTGTTGGAGGTCTGCTGTCTGCCTACTACCTGTCAGGGAAGGAGGTAAGAAGCTGTACTACTGCAGATCAAACACATGTGCATTAGCATTAGCATTAGCAGCTGCAGCTACAGTGTGTCCTGAATACCAAGATGTGGGAATGTTGGTGTGTTTTCACAGATGTTTCATCTGTGTCGTTTATCTTCTCCTCCACTCATTATCTGTGGGGTTTTTGGTATTTTATGTGTATATTTGCCGTGGTTTGTGGGTTTTGTAGTTTTTTTTCTTGATTTGTGGAATGTCCATATCTGTTTTTTGTGTTTTCATTTTGTGTACTTTTTTATTGTGTGATCATTTGTCATTTTGTGTGTTTTTGTGTAATTTCTTTAGTGATTTTGAAGTAATTTTTTGGGAAATTATTAGTTGTTTAAAGTGTGGTCATTTTGTGTGTTTTTGCAGTTTTTCTATATGTTTTTGTGTAATTTTGCATATTTTTGTTATCCTTTTGTGGTTTTGAAGTCGTATTTTATGTAATAATTTGTAATTTTGTTTTTGGATTCAATTAGTGTACTTTGTTGTTTTGTGAGTAATTTTGACTTATTTTCTGTTTTTTAAGTAAGTTTATGTGTTTTTGCAGTTACTTTGTATGTTTTTGTCAAGGTTCTGTTGGTTTTTGGAGTCAATTTGCATATTTTTGTCATCCTTATATACTTTTGTCTGATTTTGAAGTCATTGTGTTTAATTTTGAAGTAATTATTGTTATCCTATTTGTGTTTTTGAAGTCGTATGTTGTGTAATCATTTCTCATTTTGGATGCCACTAAAAATTAGGCAAAGCTCTAGTTTTACATGAGTTTCCTGAGTTGTCCTTCTGAGCGGTGACTTCTTTCAATCCGCTGCTGTCCAAACTGAAGGAGGACGTTTAGTGTCAGTGTTAGCGTTAGCGTTAACGCTGAAAGATGCTTTGATGAGAATATGAACAGCTCTATAGTTGCTGCTGCTGCCTGTGAGCTTCACGCTGGAAGGCTTTTAACGGCTCGGCCTGCGTACAGAACGCAGCGTGTAACCTTTGAGGAAGGAGCAACATGACGAATGGTGGGGGGACGTAAACAATGAGCAGAGAGATGGAGTGAATCAAAGGCCTGAGGTCAGGCTGCTAATCAACGCTAAGTGCTTTAAAGAAGGACTGAGGAAGAGGAGGAGCTGCTGCACCACAGAATAGAACAGAAACACACATGTTTGCTACGTGCTAAGCTAACCCAAACATGTAGGACTGGTTGCTATATGCTGAGCTAACCAAAACATGTGCGACTGGTTGCTATGTGCTGAGCTAACCAAAACATGTGCGCCTGGTTGCTACGTGCTGAGCTAACCAAACATGTAGGACTGGCTGCTACGTGCCAAGCTAACCAAACATGTAGGACTGGTTGCTATGTGCTGAGCTAACCAAAACATGTGCGACTGGTTGCTATGTGCTGAGCTAACCAAAACATGTGCGACTGGTTGCTACGTGCTGAGCTAACCAAACATGTAGGACTGATTGCTACGTGCCAAGCTAACCAAACATGTAGGACTGGTTACTAAATGCTAAGCTAACCCAAACATCTAGGACTGATTGCTACGTGCCAAGCTAACCAAACATGTAGGACAGGTTTTTATGTGCTAAGCTAACCCAAACATGTAGGACTAGTTGCTACGTGCTAAGCTAACCCAAACATGTATGACTGGTTGCTACATGCTAACCTAACCCAAACATGTAGAACTAGTTGCTACGTGCTAAGCTAACCCAAACATGTGTGACTGGTTGATACATACTAAGATAACTCCAACATATGGTACTGATTGCTACGTGCTAAGCTAACCCAAACATGTATGACTGGTTGATACATGCTAAACTAACCAAACATATGGTACTGGTTGCTCGGTGCTAAGCGAACCAAACATGTAGGAGTGGTTGCTACGTGCTAAGCTAACCAAACATGTGAGAGTGGTTGCTACGTCCTAAGCTAACCAAACATATGGGACTGGTTGTTACGTGCTAAGCTAACCAAACATGTGGGAGTGGTTGTCTCATGCTAAGCTAACCAAACATGTGGGAGTGGTTGTCTCATGCTAAGCTAGCGAAACATGTGGGAGTGGTTGTCTCATGCTAGGCTAACCAAACATGTGGAAGTTACCACAACAACATGAAACAGCAGCAGTAATACACAAAAAAAATGACACTTAAAAAGGAAATAGCAAAAATAAATAATATGACACTATGAAAACAACACCACAAAAAATTCAAATACAATACAAAAAAAAAAGAATCAAAACTACACAAATTTTCAAGAAAAAAAAACACGCCAAAAACATATAAAACAACAATGGTTTAGTAAACATCTTCAAGATTATTTATACATCACCTGAAAAGGTGCCAGAAATATGATGTTGTTTGTAAAGAATATGAGAAAAAAGACAATAACAAAATGACACTAAAGTCACTAAAAGAAAATGACACCAAAATGACACTTTAAAAAAACTGAAAAAGCTAAATCAAAGTTAGACGAAAACAACATAATAAACTATAAAATCACACCATTTACAACAAAATTACACTAAAATTACCAGAAGAATGTTTACACAGCAACAGTAATACACAAAAATTACATTTGAAAATAGTTTAGTGAACATCTCCAAGCATGTTTTGTTTGTGGTTATAAAGTCTCTATTGTTAATGGGTTTTTCCCATTGAGGACTGGGTTCAGTGTTTGTGAGAGATGAGACGAGTTTCCTCCTGCTTTCATTTCCTGGATCGGAATCAACTGTCATTGATCATGTGACGGCACAGAAAGCAGAACAGCCGACTCGGGACGATCCAAACCCAGGATGAATTCATCCACCTTCATTAGGGAAGTGTCAGTCAGACATGTTTTTCCTTCTTTGTTTTTAAACTACAGCAGCCATGAGGGAGATGTGCATTCACGCTCTCATAAAGCAAGCGTTCTGTTGTGGGTTTGATTTTCAACACGTAGAGCTCCACAGAGGCTCCCCTTCAAAATAAAAGTCTCTGATCACTAGGATCAGCCAACATAGGCTACAAAGCAGATTAATATTCATCACCCAAACAAAGAGAAGCAAGTTACGAGCCGTGAGCAACATTCAGGACACTTAGGACTGCTATAGTGAGTGAGACTTTTAATGAGTTAGCGTATCGTTAGCCCCGAGCTAATGAATTATGAGCAATGACTTAAAGGAGGTCAGTCAGTGGAAGTTGGGGCTCTGAGGTTTGAACAGCAGGGTGAGAACTTTTAATGTGACAGCTGTGTGAATGTGAGGTGTAAACAACGAGAACAAAACAACACGAGGAACAACAGCAGCAGTTACAGCAACAACAAGGGAAAAAAACAGGAATAAAAGCTACAGAAACGTTCAGTGACTGCAACAGTAGCAACAGCAACAATAGCTAAACAATATGAGCAACGTTAGCATGAGCCAATACAGCAACAATCTAAAAAACAACAGCAATATATATATATATATATTTATATATCAGCTGGCGATAAGTCACAACGTGATGGTTTTGATTAGTTTCTGCATCTGGCAACGCAAATTAGAAGTATTTTAGCCTATTTTTGTTATCCTTTTATTCTTTTGAGGTATATTTTGTGTAATCGTTTGTCATTCTGTGTTTTTGAAGTAATTGTGTGTTTTTTCATTTATTTGTGTGTACTTTTTAGTCATTTTGTGTGTTTTTGAAGTCATATTTTGTGTAATAATTTGTCATTTTGTGTGTTTTTGGATTCATTTGTTGTACTTTTTTGTTGTCTTGTGTGTTTTTGGAGTAATTTTGTCTAATTTTGAAGTAATTGTCTAATTTTTGTCCCTTTTAATTTGAAAGGTTCTGTGTTTTTGGAGTAATTTTGCCTGTTTTTGTTATCCTTTTTTGTTTTGAAGTCATATTTTGTGTAATCATTTTTCATTTTGTGTGTTTCTGGATTCATTTGGTCTACCTTTTTTAGTTGTTTTGTTTTTTTGTGGAATAGTTTTGTCTAATTTTGAAGTCATTTTGTCTATTTCTGTTGTCTTTTTTTGTTTTTGAAGTCATATTTTGCATAATCAATTATTAGTCATTTATTTGTGATTTCTGTGCAAAATAAACAATAAGCCTCTGCTGGTGATAAATCACAATATGGTGGTTTGGATTAGTTTCTGTATCTGGCAACACAGAGTAGAAGCAATTTAGCCTGTTTTTGTTATGCTTTTATTTTTTTGAGGTATGTTTTATGTAATCGTTTGTCATTCTGTGTGTTTTTGTTAAGTCACAATGTGGTGGTTTGGATTAGCTTCTGTATCTGGCAACGCAGAGTAGAAGAAGGTGCTTGAGAGGTAAATAAGGACAGAAGAAACACAAACGGAGGAGAAAACACATTAAAAAAAAAGTTAGTTCACTGATTTGTTGGTCTGTTTAAAGCGGACATGGGCAACTAGTGGCCCGGGGGCCACATGTGGCCCTCAGCTTATTTGTAAACGGCCTCCAAAGTAAATGCAGGAAGTGACTTCAAAAACACAAAAGACAGGGGAAAAAAAATACACAAAACAACAACAACAAAATACACAAGAGACAAAAAATACACACAAAGTAATTCCAAAAACACGCAAGATAAGAAAAAAACACACAAGATGACAAACATGCTCAAAATGACAACAAAAACACAGTTAAATTCAAAAATACACAAGATTAGAAAAAGCACAATAAATACAAAAATGCACACAAAATGCACAAAACAACAAAAATAACACAAAACAACAAAAATACACAAAAGAACTTCAGAAACACACAAGATGAGGAAAAACGGGGGAAATCAAACAAGAAAAATACAAAGAACAACATCAGATTGGTCATTATTCCTCATAGATCAATAAATCAAGATCGTTTGCTAAAAAAAAAGTTGTTGTCGGGAAAGCTTGGCGCATTGCATTGTGGGATGTGGAGTCATGTAGACAGATGCGTAGAAGTGTTTTTCCTTCACTGTCTTTAATTAAAAACTGATGGTCTCCAGCAGGTTTAAAGAAACGGTGTGTACATTGTGCACGTTTCACTCCAGTGAAAGCTGTCAGTGCTACACAGGACCTCACCACCATGTGGGTTTGGCTTCACATCTTTCCTCTGATCTATTTCTGTGTGAGGACATACACATGTGTTTCCCACAGACAGCAGCAGGAGGGTCTATTTTCTCCATTAGTACATTTAAAGTCATTGTGATGCTGGAGCTCCACTGAGGCCTCCTGTTGGTCTTGTAGAATGGACCAATTATCAGAGCCACATGGGGCGGGCCTCCTGTCGCTGTGATTAAAGCACCAACACATTAATAAAGCTGCTCTGCTGTTTGTCATGGGGGGGGGGGGTACTTTCCTCCCACTGTTCTTCCTCCATCCTGAAGCATCCACATCCAATGGGCTGCTAACTTACAATTTTACACCATCATAACCAATGAATGAAGGACTGAAATGTAATAATTATAACAACATTTTAAGTTGTAATAAATAATGATTTTTTTAATGTGTTTTTTATATGAATATTAAATTAATAATCTATTTGAAGTTAAGAGTGCAAATAAAGTTTGCTTTTTCAGCTTGCTTTTTCTTAAACTTCAGATTATTAGTTGACTTAAGTCGTTAGTATTACTTTTTAAGATAACGTATATACATAATGACACAGTTTAAGGCGATCAGTTATCATTATGTGAACGTGAACAACATAAATGTCAAGCCATGGACTCATTGACATCATTTCAAACCTTTTCTCGTCTACTCACTCGTAGAACGGCGTTGGCGTCACGCGTGTAAAACACGTGCTTTACGGTGCGTCTCTTTGATATGTATGAGTCACACATGAATCCAGAATACGGTTGTTAGCATCATATGTATCGGAGCATTAGTTTACACTCTTCATTAAACATTCACGTGTGTGTGGATGATCTAATTGAGTCTCTTTGTAGTTGTAAGGAGGTTACATTCCACACACCGTACGGTCTCATTAAGGCTACCACATCACAGCTTCAGTTTGTACGCTTTTCACTACTTTTCATGTTGTTCTGCAGTGTTTCCATGACGACTGATGGTAGTTATGAGTAGTTTCCTTTGTACGCTGTACATTTTAGGATCTCAGCGTGAGGTATCAGGCAATTACGCCTTTGATTATCAATGTTCATATACAATTACAGTCACCTGCCTTTTTTTCCAATTACAATCAAAATTACAATTATTATTTTTCACCTAAATGGCCATTACAATTACGTTCTCAATTACTAAAGTTTCATTACTTTTTTCCTTGAAAGTAGGGCTGCTCTTCTCCAAATGTTTAGACACCGACAATAAATGCATTTTTTGTTTTTGCAATAACGACCCAAAATCACGCAACCCCATGCTTCCAAGAGCGGTGTCTTAATTCACTGCGCCCCATAACTTTAAAGTTGTACCCAGGGAACTTTACTACATCCACAACATTAGTAATGATGTGAGCACGTCTGTGGTGTGTGATGTTACTAATGTGTGTCAGAGAAAAGTGTCAACTTAAAGTCAAAAAAGTGTTCCTTGAGAAACGGTGTTCAGGTGGGCGGAGCCAGGTAGAAACCCAGGATTTCTATGATAAAACCTGCCAACTCGCTTTATGAAATACAACCCTCTGGAAGACTGGCTGGTTACTACGGTAACAGCTAATGGGGAACCTTAAACATATTGACTTCAACTGTGAGAACGTTGGTTCAATGGTTTTTAGACGCTTCCTGTCCGTACGTATAATTGTTTTTAATTGTTATCAGTGCTTTCATTGGTCCTATTATGAATTCCTGGAGGAGCAACAGTAACATTACTAACTGTACTACAGTGGAAATCACATTAAGATGCACCAATGATGAACTGCACACAATCATATTACACACGTCGTATCTGTAGGCTACAGTCTGATATAGCTAGATTAGCACTCAGAGCGACACACACACACACACACACACACAAAAACAAAAATCACAACACAAAAAAATAAACACAACTATTAATAGTAATAAATAAAAATAAATTACATTTCAGCAAAAATACACAAAATTACTCCAAAGATCTACACTGCAAAATAAACAAAAGTATATTTGTAAAAATAAATCTTGAATTACAGAAAAATACACAAAATGGAAACAAAAATACACCAATGACTCCAAAACACAACAAAATAAACAAAACTATTTTTTTAAAAAAATTTGAATAAATCTTCATTTACAGAAAAATATATTGTAGAAAATGACTCCAAAAACACACAACACAACCACAATAAATATATATATATATATATCAAAGTTACAGAAAAATACACAATAAGAACAACAAAAATACACAAAATTACTTCAAAGATCCACACGACAAAATAAAGTTGTTGTTTTTTAAAAAAAAATCTTAACATACAGAAAAATCCACAAAATGGAAACAAAATACTCAAATGACTCCAAAAATGCACAATGCTACAAAATAAACAAAACTATTAAAACATTTTTAAATAAATATTAAATTACAGAAAAACACACAAATAGGACAAAAAATCCACAAAATTACTCCAAATCAGAAAATGTGTAAAATACAGGAAACAAAAATCCACAATTTAAAAACACCACATTGAGATACAAAAACACACAACACGACAAAAATAAACAAAACAATTTTTTTAATCAAAGTTCCAGAAAAATACACAAAACAACAATTACTCCAAAGATCCACACTACAAAATAAATGTTTTTTTAAATAAATCTTAGATTACAGAAAAATACACAAAATGTCAACAAAAATAAATAAATGTCAACAAAAACAAAAATGCATAACGCCACAAAAATAGAATAAATCCTAATTTACAGAAAAATACACAAAATGACTCCAAAAACACAAAATAAGTTAAAATACAGAAAACAACAATAATACACAAAACTAATTAAAAAAAAATACTCCAAAGATCCACACTACAAAATAAATGTTTTTTTAAATAAATCTTAGATTACAGAAAAATACACAAAATGTCAACAAAAATAAATAAATGTCAACAAAAACAAAAATGCATAACGCCACAAAAATAGAATAAATCCTAATTTACAGAAAAATACACAAAATGACTCCAAAAACACAAAATAAGTTAAAATACAGAAAACAACAATAATACACAAAACTAATTAAAAAAAAATACTCCAAAGATCCACACTACAAAATAAATGTTTATTTAAATAAATCTTAGATTACAGAAAAATACACAAATGTCAACAAAAATAAATAAATGTCAACAAAACAAAAATGCATAACGCCACAAAAATAGAATAAATCCTAATTTACAGAAAAATACACAAAATGACTCCAAAAACACAAAATAAGTTAAAATACAGAAAACAACAATAATACACAAAACTAATTAAAAAAAAATACTCCAAAGATCCACACTACAAAATAAACAAAAGTATTTTTTTGACATAAATCTTAAATTGCAGAAAAATACACAAAATGGAAACAAATATAAACAAATGACAACAAAAACACAAATTTACTCCTAAAACGTACAACGCCACAAAATAAAACAAAGTTTCCTTCTGCTGCACGACAACTGTCGCCTCCTACTGGCTGGACCTTGTATCTGCACCGTCTACCATTAACTCATTGACTGCCATTGATGTCTAAAGACGTCATTTGTGTTTTTCGGCTGGTGTTGCTAGGAGACAGTGTGACGAAGCTCTCCCGTGAATATCTAACTTGTACAATGGATGTAGTGACCAACTGGTGACATGTAGGTGGCAGCAGAGCACCTTTGGGTGAGAGAGCACCTGTGATGGGCAGAGCTCAGAGGGAGAGGAAAGGAGTTTACGAGACAGAAAATGGTGCTATGAGAGTTGATGCTGAAGTTCCCACCAGTTCACAGCAGCTCACACTCAACCAGAGCATGTGTGGAACTAAGTGGACTATTGAGAGTGTGGCGATGGTGAGAGTAAACGATCAAAAAAACGGGGCGAGCGGTGACACTCGAAAGTTGTGTGTGTGGAAAATGACGGGGGAGAGACTTGGAGGAATGCCAAAATACAGTAAGAAATCCATTCAATTCTGACCTAGATAGCAAAATATTAATAATGTTGCCATCAACAGCCTGGTTTCAGTGTTGTTTTTGTAGTTTTATAGAAGGAAACAAATGTTGAGGTGTCACTAAAGCAAAAAAAAATGCTTCAAAGTAATTGTTAGGTTTTTTCGGAAAAGACGTTTTTCTCAGCTTTTTGTCACAAACTGGTGATTTGTGTGAAACTTGCCTCTATTCAACTGCTGATTACGGAAGAACGAAACAAGCTAGAAACAGTTTTTTCCCTGGTGAAACTGGAGAGTCTAGTCTTTCAGAATCTGGTTTCAGATTTCAGATTGTCATAGTACAAAATATTCAGTGGGTCTTGAAAGATCAGTGAAAATGATCTAAAACCCGTGGCAATATGGGGTTGGCTGCTCTGAAAATGGCTGGCAGTGAATGAGTTAGGTGGATGTTGTAGTGTTGAGTGACCAAGTGTCAGTCAAAGCCAATCACAGACATTTGTGCTTCACTTTGATCGTTCCCTGTCTCTGAGGGCAACACATAATTCCCAGTATTCATATGTGTGTGTGTGTGTGTGTGTGTGTGTGTGTGTGTGTTAAAGCAGCAGGTTTTAGTCAACAGTGTTATCAGGGAGCTCCAGCCTGAGTCTTTGCTGAAGGATTGAGTCACTTTTCATCATTAATGCAGCAGTAGGATGTTGGCAACACAAGCAGTCGACGGTAATTGTTGCATAAGCGTAGCATAAAAGAGAAAATACAGTTTAACTTTACAAATGACCCTGATGCAACGCTCAGGTGTAACGGAGGAAATCCTCTCACGCTTGCAGTCCACGTTGCTTTTCTCTGACCATAACAGACTGGATGTCTGCACCACTCTCCAATCACCAGGGGAGAAGGTGAAGTCCGTCATCACTCATAAGATGAGTCAGCAGGTAATCTATAGCTGAGAGGGATACCTGGACAGGGAGAGGACAAATACATTAATACAATTTACATAAATCTTAAGCGAAAAAGGGCAAAGGGGGAAAGAAAAAAAAGAGTTAAAGGAAAAGGAGGTAAAGAAGAGGCAGAGGCCGCCGCCCCAATGTCTGCTGGGTTCTGGCCTGGCTCCCTCAGTTCAGCTGGGTGCTGGACTCCAGGTTGAAACTATCATTGATCCCCATTCCGTAGAGTTTTTAAAAAAAAAATGATTATTATTTATTTATTTTGATTTTTTATCTATGACTTTTTCCCACTTTTCTCTCAATTTCATTTTGTATATGTATGTATATATAAATATTTATATATTGTTCCTTTCCCTCACATATAGGGCCTGAGCACCTCGATTTTATTATCATCACAAAAGTGCTTATTTTGAAGGTCTAAACATGTTAAAAAACTCATGAAAACTTGAACACATATTAGGACTAGCAAAAATATGGTATTTTGGGGAATTACTCATGTGAATGGCAAAATGACTCTATAGCGCCCCCTTGAAAAATGGCCATACAGTTAGTTTCACGTATTGCTACGAAATTCTGTACAATCACTGTAGAGTTAGGACTGATGACATCATCATTGTGGAGGTAGGACTGATGACATCATCACTAGGTAGGACTGAGGACATCATCACTAGGTAGGACTGATGACATCATCACTGTAGAGGTAGGACTGATGACATCATCACAATAGAGGTAGGACTGATGACATCACTGTAGAGGTAGGACTGATGACATCATCATTGTGGAGGTAGGACTGATGACATCATCACTAGGTAGGACTGAGGACATCATCACTAGGTAGGACTGATGACATCATCACTGTAGAGTTAGGACTGATGACATCATCATTGTGGAGGTAGGACTGATGACATCACTGTAGAGGTAGGACTGATGACATCACTGTAGAGGTAGGACTGATGACATCATCATATTTGCCTCAAATGTCTGCAAACTACATGGTGTCTGATTAATATACGTTTTGCATCCAACACTGCACTGTTAAAGTACTTCACACATTCATATTTTTATTTTAAACACACGTTTATTTGGTTGCGTTATAAAATGATCTTGACAATAAAGTTGAATCTTTATAGTAAATATTCCTCTTAGCAGCCTGTTTACTAGGATGATGTGCTATGCTTATGGAAGTTATTAAGTTTGTAGAGCTACTGTAAGTAGATGCTAATTAATTATAGCAGCTTTCATTTGTTTGCCAAAAAAATTAGTTATGGTTTAACTCAACCGTCATTCATAGTCATAGTGCCATTTATTAGTAAAAGGAAATCATAGACATTAAATTTGCACAGAACATTGCAGGAAAGTTTGTGATATAATCCTTGTAACTGGTCAGCTACACCCCGACATGCAACACACCTCAATGTGTGCCCCTGCCCGACGTGTGTGTGTGGTTGCGAGGGCCCATTCATTGCTGTTTGCAACTTTAATCGTCTATTATTAACTTGTTTTTGTCTCCTCCCCCATCCTCTAATAGCACAATGTCATTATTATAATTATTATAATATCACACACACACACTATTATATTGTAGAAGATTTTAAAATATTGTCTATGGCATTTTTTCTGTAATTGTCTCTGTCTTTATGTTGTACGTGGCAAAAATAAAAAAAAGATAAACAAAAAATAAAATGGGTTAAAAGTGAGTGAAAATGGTTGAAAAGGTGGTGAACTGGGATTTTAAAACCACAGAAATTGATTAAAAGTTGCAAATTAGAGTGGGCAAAAACTGACAGAAAAAGTGGTAAAAACTGTTCAAAGTGACAAATCATGAATGTGGTTAAATTGGCAAAAAAAAAAATGAGCATGAAATATGGTGAAAATAGGTTAAAAGTGACAATAATGAGTCATCGTGCAACAATAGGTGGTGTCAGCGTAGAACTTTTAATGCCAGTGTTTTTCTTTTTTTCATCACCTCACACCAGTTTTATTAACAGAGTCAATATGATATATGTGGTAATCAATAACCCTGATACATGTAAAGCTACCAGCACCATCATGGTTCTCTGCTTCCTTCACAGCAGACTGCTCCAGATGCCTATGAGATGTTTCTCTGTCTGACTCTGTTCTTCTTCTGGTGCTTTTCTACCTACAGTTCAGAGTCCAGAGGTGGGGTTTGACCCCCCCAACACTTCACCACTAGCTGGTCTTGTGATAACCAGCAGCATGACCTTTGTTTTCTCATGTTTCCTGTTCTAAGAATCATTGTCCTCACCTCTCTATCGACCCCTTTTACAATGCTGTGTGTGTGACTGTTACACATTCACCAAGTCGATAGTTTCTAAACAATGATTCTACACAAGCATCCTGCTTTACAGAATCTGACAGTGGGAAAAGTGGTGGAAAGGTTTTATAAGTGCCGGAAATGTGTTGAAATTTGGAAAAATGTGCAGAAAAGGCATTGGAATGTGATGGAGAAGTGTCAGAAATGGGAGAAATGTAGCAAAAATGTATTAAAAGGAGCCAAAATGTGGCAAGAACAAGTAAATAAAATAGGTTGAAAAATGGAAAGTTTGGTGTAGTTGCAGAAAAATGGGCTCAAATTGTTGAAAAAAAGTTAGTTTCTTGAAGGCATCTGGCGAGCCACTCCCAGTGTCTCGCGACCCAAGGTTGAGAACCCCTGCTCTGGACTATTTGTGTGTAAATGTGTGATATTTTGCCAAAACGTACATGTGAGGCCGTTAGGACTGGGCAAAAAATCGATTTAATCGAATTTGCAGATGAAAGCGATTTTTATTTTGCAAATTTGAGTTTAAAAAAAATCAAAAATAAAAATTCCAACCACATTTTTTTCGGACTTTTTTTACGTTCCGATGTGAGCCCGCCCCCTCTTAGTTTACATGTGTTAACCCTTTCAGTAGGCTATACAGTATGTTTAATGTTTTATTCACACTATGCAGAGATGCTAAGGGAAGAGTTTAACATCTTTTTAAATGTAATGTTATATGTTATAAAATACGTAGTTATCTGATTTTTTTAAACAACAAATTGAAGCTACTGTGAAGTTGCTGTTGCACTTTTTCTTAAACCAGGGTTAAAGCTTGAAATTGTTGAATGACAGTCTCTTTTGGGATTATTCTATGCATTTTAACTCTAGAGGACAATCACAGCAATAAAGTTGCACTTTTGACAATATATCTGATGTCTGCAGTCATGTTTAATTGCATTAAATAAATAAAAATAAATAAAAATTCAAATTGAAACTTCAATTTTTCTTTTAGGTAAAATCGCCCAGCCCTAGAGGCCTTCTTTCACTTCAGTGTCGGACTGAAATTCCCGCTTGATTTTCTTTACAAAAATAATAACATTAAACCCACATCCGTATTTTCTATGCGTGTGTAAAAAGGAATGGTCTATGCAGAGGCACGTTGCAGCTGTCAGCCTCTGTGCTTCCCCTGTGGGTGTCATTATGAAACATATCTGTGCTTATACACATGTGCCACTGACAGATGTGCAGCAGGTTATTGTTGGAAAGCGACGCGCTCGTCTCTGCCTTTGTTTCATGGCTGCTGTCAGACTTCCTCACAGCACCACAGCTGCTCTCATTGGACCTTATCACACTCGCCTCCAGCAGAGGGATACACACACACACACACACACACACACACACACACACACACACCTATTGAGCGGATTGTCTTGTTTGTTTGTCTTTAATTCATCTTTATGTTTTATTTTGTTTATTTTAAATAAAAGATACAATTAAAACAAATAAAATTCATGGAATAACCATAACACAGACGTAGGCAAATGGCGGCCGGCGGCCCTGGGAATGATAAATGCACAAAATGGCACCAAAAAACTAGAAAAGATTATAACAAAATACACAAAAGGTAGACAAAAATCTACAAAAAAGACTCATAACACACAAAACATCAGCAGAAATACACATTAAATGTTGTTTTCTCTCCTTTTGTGTATTGTTTTGTTTTTGGTTGTTTGTGTTTGTAATTTGTGTGTGTTTGTGTTGTCATTTTTAATGGTTAAGAATCATTTTGTGTATTTTTATTGTGTTTTTCTGTATTTTGCTGTTGAAGTCTTATTGTGCATTTCTGTGTATTATTGTTGTCTTTTTGTTTGTTTTTGTTGTAATTTTATTTTCATTTCTTTTTGTTTTTAGAATATCAATTTGTGTATTTTCTGTTATTTATGTAAAATTCATTGTCATTTTGTGCATTTTTGTATATTTTGTGTTTAGAATCTTTTTGTGTATTTTTGTTGTGTTTTTTGCCGTTAGTTCATGAAGTCGTTTCATGTTTGTTTTAAGACGTTCTGTGGGGTTTACTTTGGGGGCCACAGAAAAGTAGTCTTCAGATAATAAAGAAAAGATTCTGGTGCTTTTATTGTGACACAATGAGACTCAAACGTCGACGTTTATTGACTCGTGATCTTTGATCAGTTGTTGATCCAGTCTTTAAATCACTTTAAAGGAACGTAAAGTAACGTCTGCACCAAACCTCAGCGTGTCCACGTTGTTTTATCTTTATGCCGAGACAAAAATCGTCCAAGTTTCAGAGGGCGAGTGAGTGGAAGGGCGAGAGAGCATGGTGCCCCGTGGTTGCCTAATCAATATTAATTATTAATGCCCCCTCCCCTTACAGGGCTACTCCCTGCTTCCTGGGACTTACAGTCCAATTACATCAGCTCACAGACGTGTGCGTGTTATTAAAACTCTCCCAGTCTTCTTTTCTAAAAGATCCTTTCAAAATAAAGCTCAAGCCCTATTTTATTAGACAAACATATTGTCATCTGTGTCATTAGGGCAGAGATCCCAAAGCGTTCCCAGGCCATGCCAGAAGTGTGGTCTCTCCAGCATCTCTTTGTAAAAAGAGTGGGGTGACACTTCTTTATTTTACTGTTATTTGATTTAAATTGTACTCAAGTACAAATACAAGTAAGTCATACATAAAACACACAAGTACAAGTGAAAAGTAGCTCATTTAAATAGAACTCAAAGTAAAAGTTACTAGTTACTTTCACCCCCATGTTTATTTTTGGTAATAAATCCACGGTTTCCTTGCATACAGTAATATCTCATGTATAGACTTAAAAATGAAAAGACCAAATCTACCACAATTGCAACTATAGTTGCATGATACACACGGTACCCCACGGTGCCAAAATGTAACAGTTCCTACTATACTAGAAATTCTACACGACGGTACTACCGTGGATTACGATACTACCGGTACCAGATGCCTCTACTCTCCTCCTGGCTTATCACTGCACAGTCTAAACTCACTGCACGCTACTCACTGAAAAACATACCAACATGGCAACCAAACTCCACAGCTGCTGAATGATTGGCTGTTGGCCTGTTACTGGTGACGTACGGAGATATGATGTGTCCGCACGCTGGGTCCGCCCGTCTGTAGCTGATTGGCTGTTTGTGTGTTTATACCGGCATGAAGGAACTCCATGAAACAGCTCCACTTTGACAGAAACTAGCTTCAAAACTAACAACAAGCTAAAGTTCTGTCTCTCCTGGACACGTGCACGGCTTACAGTCACAAACACGAGACAACACATGGTAGAAGCACCGGGCCTGAGCGGCGAGTCTACTGCGGCGGCGTCAGTGTCATCACTAAACCAAACTCTAAAAGTCCCATTTGGAACTATTTTGTCTTTAAACGAGGCAGAGACGGTAAAGCAATAGGAGATCTACTGTGCAGGCGCTGTCACCAGCTATAGGAGCCAAAGGAGGAAACACTTTTTTTTTGTTTTTTCAGCAAGGACTCAGAGCAATCTTTTTATTTTTTATTTTTATTTTCTTATTTACAGAGATATTTACAATGTACAAACAATATTTACAAATGATATACATACAAAGGAGGGAACACATCCAATCCCATAAAACACCAGTGACGTCACCCAGAAAATACATAAAAATATGGTTTTCTCTCAGGGAATCAGTTCCTGTTTATTGTGTTTTATCCTCTATGGTTTATTATGAAGCATTATTGTCAAATCGTTTTTTAATTTTTTTTTTTAAAGACAGTAGATTTCTTATTCTAAGTTGATTATTTATATTAGTTAAATATAATGTGATGTGCAAAGGAAACTGAATGATTATTTTTTAATTTCAATTATATAAATTCTAATTTCATTTATTAGTTTTTTTTATTGCTTATATGCTTTTATTCATGTACACTTATCATGCACCAAACAACACTATAAGTAATTATAAGTATTTCTAACTTGTACAAATACATTGCAGTTCATAAATATAATAATAAAAAAAGGCTTCAGTATCGCGATATTACCCAGAACCGTGATACTTTGTCTGGTATCGTATCGTGGTTACTCATTTTGGTATTGTGACAACTCTAATTGGAACTTAATTTATTTTCCACAAAGGCATCTGTATAAAATAGAAGGTTTTGTCAAAATGTACAATTCTTTTTAAAATAAAATAACACCAATGAGTTAAATTCAAAGTAAAACAATTATCAAGCTAAAATAACCTCCATTCAATGGTTTTCAGTGTGTTTTACGTTTAATCTAATTGGTCAGCTATGATGTGATGCATTTGATTATCTGTTTATTTATTTTTTATGTTTCACGATGTTCGTTGATCATTTTATAACAAAAAACAATAATAATTTACTCAGTAACGGTTGGGTTTAGAAATGTAACAAATTATTTATTTTAAAACATACTTCAGTACAAGTAAAATGATTGATTTAAAAATATACTCAAAAAAGTACAAATACTCATAAAAGTTACTCAATTACAGTAACGTTAGTAATGAGTTACTTTCACCTCTGCAAATGTCATTGCACTGCTGCGCTCTTTTAAATCTTTTCTACTTCGTTTTATTTCATGAACCATTGAATTTTATATCGCCGTTTTTTGTTTGTTTTTTTTATTTTGTGCCACAACATTTTGTTATGTTCCTAATTTTGTGTTTGTTTTTTGTAATTTCATGTTTTTGTTGTAATTTTGTGTGTTTTTGTTGTCATTTTGTGTGCTTTTGTTGTAATTTCATCAGTTTTTATTGTAATTTCATGTGTTTTTGTTGTAATTTCATGTGTTTTTTGTAATTTTGTGTGTTTTTGTTGTAATTTTGTGTGTTTTTGTTGTAATTTTGTGTTTCTTTGTTGTAATTTTGTGTTTCTTTGTAATTTCATGTGTTTTTGTTGTAATTTTGTGTGTTTTTGTTGTAATTTTATGTGTTTTTGTTGTAATTTTGTGTGTTTTTGTTGTAATTTTGTGTTTCTTTGTTGTAATTTTGTGTTTCTTTGTAATTTCATGTGTTTTTGTTGTAATTTCATGTGTTTTTGTTGTAATTTCATGTGTCTTTGTTGTAATTTTGTGTGTCTTTGTTCTTTCATATAAGGCGTCATTTTGTGGGATTGTGTTGACAGTTGTTTTTAATATTCCGTGTCACTCTGAGATGTTGCAATAAAGCCATTTCAATGATTTGACGCAGAAATGGTCGTGTTGGATGTCGGCCGTCTTCGTTTATAATCATATTTGTGAAACGGGAGGAAAAAGATTTTACGTTCCTGATTTTAATAAAATTATTCTCAGTTAAAAAATGGAATAAACAAAATTCAAGCCTCTAACTCCTAACCATGAGTTTTCCACTGAGGATCACTGTGTACACAGAATGACATAAAACACTGAAAACAAACAAGTGTTTTCTCTTTGTTGTTTTTCCAAATGATTCTTTAAAATCGGACCTGGAGGGATTCCATCATTATGTAAATTCTCTCCATAATCCATGTTTCACGCTGCTCTGCGTCGTCTCCAAATGTGTAATTTACTCATTGTCAGCAGTTGCTTTTTCTCCTCCTCCCACTGATAAAAAAATCAAATGTGAGTCAGGAAGTGTAAATCCAATCAGGAGCGTTCGCTGGAGATTCATTTGTGATGTGAAAAGCCTCAACTGGAGGTGATTCTCCCTCAGAGAGAATTCAGACCTTAAACAAAGCATGATGTTTTCATGATGAATACCAGCTACATTTTACTGCAGGTGTTCACTTATTCCTTTGTCGACTTTAGCTTTCCTCTAAAGAGTGATTTTCAATGTAAATCCACCGCATTTCCATCAAAAGAGCTGAGTGTCAGAAACATGCTGAGTCAGCAAACTCTGCAGCACGAGAGGGGAGGGAGTGAGATCATTTGCTTAGTGTGATTGGACGCACACACACACTAACACACAGTGAGATAAAGGATGAAGCTGAATAATAAAAGGTTCTCACTGACTGTCTGTCACTGAGTGAAGGATGTCAGTGAAACCAAACGTCTCTGTTCATCAAAAATACACAAAATGACTCCAAAAACACACAAGCTGACAGGAAAATACACTAAAGAACAGAAAAAACACAAAAAAAATGAAACCTAAATACACAATAGGCATAAAACAATGCACAAAATGACTCCAAAACACACAAAACTGACAGGAAAATACACTAAAGAACCACAACACACTAAACGTAAAACAAAAGTATGCAAAATGACATTAGAAATTTCACAGAAATACTCCAAAAACATACAAAATGACAAAAATGCACAAAATGTTTTTTTTTTTTCAAAGTGCAAAATGACAACAAATTCACACAGAATTAGGGGGAGAAAAGAATGAATCCTAAACATTACTTGTGTTGATTGGAATTGACTTGAATTGACGTGTGTTGACTCTTATTACCCTGTTTCAATTTGTTTAAGATGATGACAGTTTGAAGGCCCAGTTGTTGTGGGGGTGTGGGTGTGTGGGTGTGGGTGTAGGTGTGTGTGTGGGTGTGCTGTGTATTCTGCAGGGAGCGTCTCTGAGTGGACAGCTCTCTAACTAAGACGAATCACCTGAAGCGTGGCTGAAATACCATCAGGGTCTGTCAGGTGGGGGCTGCCCCCCCGTCCTCTTTATTTCACCTTCCTTCAAAAAATACCTCCTTCCTTTTTCCTTCTGCTCCGTTTTATCTCCTCCATTTCATTTCCTGTCCACACAACTAAAGACTCAATTTTTATCACAAATACCAGATCAATATCTGGAACAAAGGAGGAGAAATAGTGAGAGAAACATTGAAGCATAGCTGTGGGAATCCACTAGGCAATGTGAGTAAAAACACAGGCTAATAGACGGAGGAGACACCGTAAATACACACCATGGTTCACCAGTGAAGTGGAAAAGAACTTTGTAAAAAAGAAATTCAACCTTTTCTTTTTGAAATGTTGTTTTAATCTATATTTTCCAATTCATTTCATTAATGATCACACTGAGGGTCACATGATCATCATTCATGTCAGCATTAACAGAAAACAACACATGCTTTGTGTGTTTTTCTCTCAATTTGTGTGTTTGTCATTTTTTTTCTGTGTTTTTGGATTCAATGAGTGTATTTTTGGAGTCATTTTGTGTGTTTTCTGAGTCATTTTGTGTATCCTCATTGTCACTTTGTTTTCGGAGTCATTTTTGTGTGTTTCTGTCATTTCATATTTTTTCTTTCATTTTGTGTCATTTTGTTGTCTACTTGTACATTTTTTCCTCTTATTTTCTGCATGTTTGTTGTTTTCTGTTTTTGTTGTCGTATTGTGTGTTTTTTAAATATTTTTGTACATCTTTGCTGTTAAATTGTGCTTTTGGAGTCATCTCTGTGTAAATTTATTGTCATATCGTTGTTTTTTTTTAGTGTATTTTTGTGTTTTCCTATAATTTTGTTTGTGTTTTTGAAGTAATTTGTCTTTTTTTTGCCGTTTTGTGTGTGTTTGAATTTGTTGTCTGTATTTTAGGATGCAAGTGTGTTTTTTGTGTGGTTTTGTGTGTTTTTGGATGGAATTTCAGTATTTTTGTTGTTTTGTGTTTTTTCCCACTAATTGTATCATCATGTTATGTTTTTGGAGTAATTTTGTGAATTTTTGTTGTATTTTTATTGTCATTTTGTATATTTTTTGCTCATTTTGCATGTGTTTTATGTTGTCTGTAGTTCTGGATGCCATAAGTGCGTCTTTGTTGTTGTTGTTTTGTGTGGTTATGTGTCATTTTGTGTGTGTTTGATGTTGAGGTTTGATATTTTTGGAATGATTTTGTGTATTTATGTATTCTTCTGGTGTGTTTTCTGTATAATTTTGTGCATCTTGTTACCTTTTTCTTTATTTTTTGAGTAAACATATCTTGTCCTATTCATATCTCTTATCATTTATTCTGTCTTTTCGTTACATTTCTTTTCTTCCTGTCCTTTCTTTTCTTCCTGTGGTCTCTGGTATTTTCTCGTCTCTTCTGCTTTTTTTCTGTCCTTTAGTCTTGAACATTGATCTTCATTTCTTGTCTCTCGTCTCCTTTTTCTCATCACGTCTCTTCCTGTGTGGTCTAGACTTCCTGTCTTCTGTTGTGTGTTATCGCTGTGATTGAATGTGAGCTTTGTTATTTTTAAACCAGTCCGACTTAAACATCTGTATTAATGATGTTTTCTTGCCTTGCATTGATTCATATTCACGTGCTTGAACAGCTGTGATGTATTTCAGTCATTGATGTCATCATGAATCATGCTAATGTTGTTGATTCAGTACGCACTTATCTGTATCCCATTGATCTGCTATGATGACATCACTCACTAGTTTCTCTCTCAGCTCGTTGCCAGTTTGCTTCATGTCCTCGGACAGAGGGTGTGTTTAATTTATACCTCTGTGCGTCCCTGAGAGACGTTTTATTCTCCTCCTCCGTGTGCTGTTGGCTTTATTAAAGACATTCATCACAGCGATACCGACGCCTTGTTACGACGTCTTCACACACGGCTCTATGTGCTTTTGGAACTGTGTTTCCATTACAGTTTTTTACAAAAATAAAAGCGATATTTCTAAAGTTTCGACAAAGCATAATTGCGTTTTGAACGTGGTTTTTTTGGAGGCTGGTAACTGTGGTAAAAGACTCCTCTACAGGAAGATGGACATCTCCAAACCTCCTTAGAACACTCTGCATTCCTTTGTTGTTTCACGTCGAATCATTTTTAAGTGTAATATTAAGAAATGTCTGGGTCTCTACGTCTGTCCACACGTACCATGCCATGTTTTCTTATAGAGAAGTGGTCATGTGACCAGACAGAAAAAGTGTTTCCGTCGCACTTCAACGATACATTTCAATATGGAAACATCTAAAAACCTCCTCATGAAAGCCTATGAACTTTTTAGCAATATTTTAGTGTTTTTTAGAAATTCAAGTGTTTCCATTACCAGTTTTTATTGCGCTACTTAAATTTTGCGCATTTCAAGGGTCATGGAAACACATGTAGTGATATTATCATCACGTAGATCTTTGCTTAAATACTCTGAAATCTTTGTATTTGTTGTTTTTAACACAAATGGACACCGAGGTATCGTCAGCCAAGAGCTTGACTCTCCAGCTGTTTCCATTACAATTTTTCCACAAAATAAAAGCAATATTTCTAAAGTTTCCACAAAGTATAATTGCATTTTGAACGTCTATTGAAGGTTGTTTTGGAGCCTGGTAACTCTGGCGAAATCTCATCCTGTGAGACTTTGTTGTTTCACGTCTAACGTGGCACTAATCATTTTTAAGTTTAATGCTAAGAAATGTCTGGGTCTCCTCGTCTGTCCAGATGTACCGGTCATGTGACCAGCTACCTCACATCCTGTGACTTGTAATTTTTTAAAAAAGTGTTTCTATTAAGCTTTAACCATACATTTTTATACGGAAATGTCTGAAAAACCTCCTCATGAAAGAATGAGGAGGTGATATTATCGTGATATTTAAGTGTTTTTTCTAAATTCAGGTGTTTCCATTACCAGTTTTTATTCAACTAATTAGATTTTGTGCATTTCCAAAGGTAATGGAAACGCAGTTCGTGGCCTGAATTATCTTTATTATCCCAGACTTGTCCTCTTTTCACATCTTATCTGGACTGTCCGGCCGGATTTTACAAACTCATCAGAATGTCTGGGTTTCCCATGGACCCTGAACGCATCTCCGGGAACACATTGATTTAAATGAGCGTAACTCCGCTAATATTTGCTCTATCTGAGAAATTCCATCAGTTTCTGAAAGCGAACGAGTTGCTCTTTACAGTCATTTTCACGTCACTACGGTCATTTTACTCACTCGTGATGGAATTTTTAAATATGCCGCTTTGTTTTGACAAAATCATCACACACGAGGAAAAGTGAAGTGAAAGTCCAAGATGTATTGAAAGAGACCAAATACTGGTGGATTTAATTAATAGATATCAGCATGAAGATCCTCCTGGATGATATAACCCCCATGGAGGTTCAGAGAGGAGTTTGAAAACAAAGGAGACACTGGGAGAAACTTAGAATGTAGGAAGTTAAAGGAGCTTAGGGCAGGATCAATAACCCGATAGTGATGCGTTGGCCGTTAGCGTAACTGCAATCATCGGACAAGCCGGTGAGTCGATGCTTCATAGCAGAGCAGCTGAAACTGTGACACGGTTGTTTATTTACTCACCGTTCATATGGTCACATGGTCTAACCCTAGTCTGTTTGGAAGGATTTTGGTTCTTTTGATAGACTGTGATGTCAAAGTTGAAATGTTTAAACTGTGAAACTTCTTCCTGTTGATTTATCGTTGATTTATGTTGTTCCCGTTGTCGACATATTGTTCTTAGAGAAACAAAAAGATGATTTTCCAGGTTGATTAACACTCGTCTGTGCCTCAGTTTGAGCTCCATCTGCTGAATATTAAAAATAATGGTGAAGGTGGAAGTTTTCAATGAAATTATCCCAAACTTTTGAGACTTTTGGTTGGTTCTTTTTCTGCTGTGCAATTCTTCTTCACAATGTAAATGGTGAAGTGACAGTGCACCCAGCAGTTCATGTATGGTACTGCAGCAAAAATGAAGCCGAAAAATGTTATCATGAATTTACAACATTAAATGACACGTCAACGCGCATTTTGTTGTCAACATTATCAAATATGTTACTAAAAGGTTTTACATTATTGTAAATGTTACACACATTGTGGTTGGCACGAGTCTCAAGACGCTTTATGTAGTTAGTTCTATTTTTTTCTTTTGCCCCCCTGGCAGGAATCTTAAACTCTGCCTATGCACGTGACGTAAAATTTACACTTTAATCAACATATAATAATGATATAATTAAATGATGTGACATACATTGTAATAGCATTGCAATAAAATATGTAACATAAAATTGCACAACATGACATAAAATATCAAGGATTTACACACAATTTATCTTTGTGAACAGATGGTCAGAGAGAAGGAAATGTCAATTATCACGTCAAATCTGAAGTAAAATGAAGTGATAGGATGGACTTCTGAAATATCTATGAAATAAGAGACATTTGGGACAAATTCATTCAGAAAATACAATTGTTAATGTAATGTACATAATATACAAATATTTAAAGTGCCATAACACATGGTGACAAAATATATATTAATTCATTTGTTCTTTTAAAAAAAGTTTTCAGTGAAGTGGTCCCAAACTTTTGAGACTTTAGGTTGGTTCTTCTTCACAATGTAAATGGTGCAGTGACACTGCCCCCAGCAGTTTATGTATGGTACTGCAGCAAAAAAGAAGCAGAAAGATTTTATCATGAATTTACAACATTAAACGATGCGCACATTTTTGTCATCAACTTCATCAATTATGTTACTAGTCATCTTTTACATTATTATTACCTCAGTTAGCTCCGCCAAACACGACGCACACAGAGCGGTAAGGTTATGTTTTACCCTCCGTTTATCTGTCATTCTGTCTCTTAGCAAGATCATTTGAAAAGTTATGAACGGATTTGGATAAAATTTTCATGAAAATTGAAAAATGGGACAAGGATCAGTTGATGAAATGGTGATGTTCTGAATACCAAAAGAAAAAAAAATATATATATATATATATATACTGTATATCCCATTCATTTTGCCATCCACACTGTGGAACTTCTTGTTGATGATATCAAAAGTTCTCTCAGAGTCAACAGCTCAAAGTTGACAGGTAGTCATGGGAGTTTACCATGTTCCCGTGACCGTAGCGTGTTAGCTGAGCTTGAGCTGCTTGGTGGAGGTCTGCGCTCTCCGACTGCTTTTCTAGTTGTTTATGTTACACACATTGTGGTTGGTGTGAATCTCCAGATGGTCTATATAGTATTTAATCATATTTTTTCGTCTTCTGTCCCTCAGGTTTACCGCAGGAAGGCGGTGGAACTGGGCGAGAAGCTACTGCCGGCCTTCAAAACGCCCACCGGCATCCCCTGGGCTCTCCTCAACCTCAAGAGGTACAGCATGTTCACACTCTGCTCTTTGTTCACCAGCTGCTGCTCTCGCTGCTCTCGCTGCTCCCTCACTGCTCAGGCGTTAAAGAGACGCACGCGTGCTCCGACACAGACTCACTTTGTTCAGCTCGAGAACTGACAGGCCTCACTTTGTTTGGCGGGAAATGTGAGTTTCTGCACAGATTTCAGGCCTGAAATAAAACTGTGCTCGACTCCAGTCGGACTTTATACTCACAGAAAAAAAAGAGGAAGAACAGCTTATTTCTGTAGAAAATAGGTTTGACGTTTGAAAAGTATCTCAGATGTAAAAACAAAGATTGACCAAACCTGGAATTGAAAGATACAAACCCCACAACCTTTAAATTAGATAATAATAATATTAATAATTAAGATAATAAAGGCATGTCCAATAAAAAGTGTTTGGTTACATCAGACATAGGAAACTGGTTGCCCGAGGGTCTAATTTTGTGCGCCCCCCCAAAGTAAAAGCAACAAATGACTCCAAAAAAACAAAAGAAATGACAGAAAAATACATAACAATATCAGGAAGATGCAAAACGACAACGAAAATACACAAAACGTAAAAAAAATACACAAAATGACACCAAAAATGCGTAAAATTAGAGAAAAATAAAAATCCCTCAAAATAATTGCATAAAATGACTCCAAAAACACACAAAGTGAAAGAAAAATACATGAAACGGACAACAAAAATATCAGGAACATATACGAAACCACAATGAAAATACACAAAACGACAACAAAAATCCATACATGTGAGAAAAATACAAATCCCCCAAAGTTACCACACAAAATGACTCTAAAAACACATAAAATGATAAACAGTTTCACAAAATGACCACAAAAACACACACACAAACTCTTTGTGTTAATGCTCTGATTGGACTTTATTTTAAATGCTGACATGTGACCCTCAAAGGTTGCTCCTCATCATCATCATCATCGCTGAAGGCACTGAACTATAGTTGATTTGCATAAACACCAGACACACGTCAAATATTCAGAAGTTAATATAAATAACAGACATAAAGGAGGACGTGAAGACATAAAATCCAAGGTTGAAAAGAAGTGAGAGATGATTTAATCATTCATCACAACATAAATAAATCAATCAAAATTAAATGAATCCACGCTAGTATCTAAAGTAAAGGAATAATTCACTTTCCAACAATCTGTGAAAATCCTCTGGAGAGAAGCCCAGACAGTTCTTTCCTCAGTCACTTCCACCATCAGACGTTCCCAGGCCAGCCCAGAAGTTTGGTCTCTCCCCATCTTTACCACATCAACTGGCTGCTTTAGACATGGAGGAGCAGCGGCTGTACTCTGAGCTCTTTATTCAAAAAACACACCAAATGAGAGAAAAAAATGACCTTAACAACAACAAAAATACACAAAAAATATCAGGAACATATTCTAAACAACAACGAAAATACACAAAATGACAACAAAAATGCACAAAATGACACCAAACACACACAAAACTACAACATAAATGCATAAAATGAGAGGAAAAATACAAATCCCCCAAAGTAAATGCATACAGTGGCTCCATAAACACACCAATTAAGAGAAAAATGCCCAAAACAACAACAAAAATACACTAAAATATCATAAACATACGAAACAACAAAAATGCACAAATTGGGACAAAATTATATCAAAAACATGCAAAAGTACAACAAAAATGCGTAAAATCAGAGAAAAATACAAATGCCCTAAAGTAAACGCATAAACTGACTGCAGTTGATGTGGAGGAGCAGCAACTCTACTCTGAGCTTCTCACAATCAAAACTACACTTGGGTGTTGTCTGACATCATAACGCAGGGAAACGAAATGTGTTTTTATGTTTGATGTCAGCGATCAACAACGACTCGCTTTGTCAGCAGGTGGTTAAAAGTCTGGTTGTCATGGCGATAATGGCGAGATGCAGTGTGTGTGTGTGTGTTGATCCCCTGGAGGCCTGAGCAGATTGCTGCTGATGACTTTACCTGCATGACTGCTCTATGATAGCTGCAGGTTGATCTGCTTCTGAGCAGGAGTTGCTGAGAGCTTTTAGTTTTCTTAACTTTGTGAACAGACATTTAAAGCACGGAAACTTCATCCTTTCAGCTCCAAAGCTCTGCAGGGACCCCATTAACCGTCAGAAACACAAAGAGTTCAGCTATAAGATGTGGGTGGAGATTCCCCTGGAAATAGTCACGACGTAAATCTGAAGGTGGTTGAACACAGACATGAACATTGAAGAACAGTCATGTGGAGACAGGACCATCTATAAGGGGGAATAAAGGAGAGATTTTTGGGGTCCATCCATAAAGTCAGTAAAAAGATGTGATAACCACATTTATTTATTCATCTGAATAATATCCACTGTTATCCAGGAATGTTTATTATTATTAAAAGTGACCAAAAATGGTGGAAAAGATGGTGAAATGGAATTTTAAAAACCAGAGAAAGTGGTTAAAAGTTAAAAATTAGAAAAACATAAAAAGAAAAATACATAAATGGACAACAAAAATACACAAAAATGGGAGAAAAATAAACTAAATGATACCAAAAACAACAACAAAAACACACAAACTTACACCAAACACACACAAAACTACAACAGAGTAATTAAAGGTGTAACGTGGGAGAGACCTCACAGTTGTGTCTGTGACGTGAAGCTGCTGCTGTTTGAGGTCGACTCCCACAGTGCAGACACACAGGGATGGAAACAGTGAACTCACTGAGCACCACTCTCACCAGTACTCCCAGTACACACACACACACACACGTTACACATAACATGGTTTTTTTACGTGTGGAACGTCTCATTTTACGGCTATAAATACACATTCAGTATTTGCTGTGGAAGCCAAAAACCAATGGTTGTGTGTGATGTGAAGCGTGCGCTGCATTGTTCTCACATGTGATGTCATTCACTTCAGTTTCAATCAAACACAAAGTTTGATCTCAAAAACTCACATTCACGCCCGTCAGACTGAAAAAGTTTGCATGTGTTGCTAAGTTTAGCTCTTTTGCTGCTGTTACTAAAAGTAGCGACTTGTCAGCCTGACTCCTGCTCATCATCATCATCATCATCATCATCACAATCATCATCCTCGTTGTCTTTGAGATGATGCAAAGCCTTCACCTTCGCCTCCCTTCTGTTTTTTCTTCTCCATCTTTAAAGAAAAAGCTTTTCACAAGTGTCAGCGCGAGGCTTTCAGACGCCCAGACCAAAGCAATCAATCCTGGGACTTTGATTAATAGGTCTCGATGGAGAGCGTGTGAAGTGCCACTCTGCCACCAGCCTGCCGGTTTCCTACTAACGTTGGAGAAAAATGAAGTTGTTTGTTGAAAAAAAACAACAGCCAGGACTTATTTTCATTTATCACTACTTCACCGTGTCACAGCAGGAGAAGTAGAGCGTAGCGCAGCAGGAGAGCGCCGCGTAAACAACAGAAATTAGGAGACGCAGACGATGAATAAGGAAGAAATTAGGAGTAATAAATGTGTTTACTTTAAAGAGACGGATGGCTGAATTCACATTTGGGCAAATTTGCTGCATAAAGCGGTTGAAAATGATTCCAGAAGTGAAAAAGCTCCAGTGAACATCAGTAACAGCTGGAACCGTCGGATCGGAACAAGACGATGTTTTTAAATCACAGAGATGACGACTCCAAAATAAGAATTGAGCAGAAAATCATAATTCATCATTTCTCTTCTGTTCATGTCGACGTATTTCTCACTGATCGTCTAACGTTGATCAAAGTGTTTTAACTTCTTCCAAAGGTTGGTCAAGAAAAAATACACAAAAGTACCACAAAAAGCACACTACATTACAGAAACATAATGCAGACAACAACTAAAATACACAATATCAGTCTAAAATACAAAAAAATATAATGTATAGAAATATATATTTTAAAAAAAAAAGCAAAACGCTAACAGAAAAACACAAAAACGACTCCAAAAACTTTAAATTACTCAGAAAAACACACAGAAGAACATCACAAATACACACAATTACTCAAAAGAATGGAAACAACTACTAATGTACGCAAAAAAAAAGACAAATATAGCAAACGACTGAAAAATACACAAAATGACCTCAAAAACATACAAAAAATACAAAGAAAATGCACAAAATTTCAGAAACATACTCAAAATGCACACAATTAGTCTAAAGCATAAAAAAGGACTATATACACAAAAATATACAAAGCTCAAAACAACAACAGAAATGAATGACTCCAAAGACACAAAATTACTCAGAAAAACTAGCAAAAAGTTTTTAAAAATACACTAAAGAGCATCAAATATACACACAATTACTCAAAGAAATGGAAACGACAACTAATGTACACAAAAATTACAAAGAAACATACAAAACAACAGAAAAATACACTAATTTAGCACATAATACATAGACAATTACAGAAACACAAAGAAAACAACACATGCACAAAATTAGTCTAAAGCACAAAAAAAATACTACAAACAGAAAAATATACAAAACAACAACAGAAAACCACAAAAATGACTCTAAAACATACATTTTGTTAAAAATACCCAAAAATTACATAAAAATACACATAATTATTCAAAAAACTACTGAGCCCCTAAAGGGACACGGGTATTTTTTTTTTTATTGCGCGCTAACGTAAAGAACCTTTACGACAGCGCGTGATACTAATACGTGAGCACATAAAAGTTCTAAGGGAGCACGTAATAGTTTTAAGCGCACACTTGAAATGTGTTACATGCACACTTATAAACGTCAGGCTGCACGTTCTGCTCGTAAGGAGTTAATCATGTTAGTGGATCTAGTAAAGCTTTGTTTCAGCCTGACCCCCAGTTTCCACTGGATGCGGCTCCGCTGCGTGACGTCACCAGAGCTGATAGGTTTCCACTTTAGTCTATGTGTTATTTTCTATGTGTTTGCTCCTTCCCAGATGTGGTAGTCCAGTGCCCTCCACCAGATGTACGCAGCACTTATATTTCTGACGGACACCGGAGCACGATGCATCAATCAGCACAGAGCAAATGAAGCTAAACAGGAAATTAAGCACATACTCTGCAATAAAATATCGGGTTACTTTTCAAAATAAAAAGATTGTATTTCAAGTAAATACATCACCAAAACGTCATAATGTGTAAAAACAAATTCACATCCACTATATTGTTTCCTCTCATACTGTAACTCACTGTAAACTGCAGCAACTTTGATTTAGTTCATGTTTTACTGGTTTTACAGTTTTATCTCTTCTCTGTTGGCTGTTGATAAAAAATGTGTCTATGACAAATCCAGAGTCCAACCTTCATGTTCTCCTTCATTAGGAACACTGACCTGTTTATTGTTGCGTTTATAACACATACATTTAACTGCGTTCTCGCTCCTCTGTCTCGTGACGTCACAGTCGTTCAACCGGAGCGCACCGCGGCGCACTCATAAACCCCCAGTTAGTGTTAGTGTTAGAGTTAACAACTACCTTTATGTGCTCGCTTATGCAATACTAGTAGGGATGTAACGATTAATCGTAAGGCAGTTAAAAATCGATTCATAGGTATAATGATTCACATCGATGCTGTGAAAATTGAATAGCAGTACTTTTTTTAACCAGCAGAGGGCGTTACCCAGAAGTGTTGGCGGCGAGCGAAATCTGCTAATACTTTCTTTCTGGCCGCCTTCTACTCTTAAACATATTCATGAATGATTCATTACCCCTTTAGCACCGAAAGAATATCTGTAAATTACGTGAACATCTGTAAAAGTCAAGTTTTTCTATTAGCTCTGTCTGCTAGCGCATAGCATCTCTTCTTCACTGCAAAATATCTGCATGCCAACCGACCACTGGGTTACCAGCGCCCTCTGCTGGTTCAAACAAATATCTGACCTAAATACAGTAAAATGACTGTTTTTTTTTTTTGTTTTTTTTAAAGTCCAATTGTTAAGGCACAAAATACATAAATACATTTTCAGTTGCACTTTTAAAAAGAAAAATAACTATTATGCAGTTTTGCATTGTTTATTATAGAACCAGAATTTAAATAATAAGCTTCTTCTTCATTTGTATTATTCCTTTATTTATTTCATTCAAGATTTATTTTTAGTTAAATTGCATTGATTTGAATAGTTTATCAAGGGATTCTTTTGACAATGAAAAATAGTACAGTATTTTCCCCAAAAAAATAAAGGAATATTTTTCAGTCATTTATATACAGTCCCATTTTGTAAAATAAATCGCGAGAGAATCGTATTGTGAACTCAGTATCGTGAATCGAATCGTATCAGGAGTTGAGTGAATCGTTACATCCCTAAATACTAGTATTACGTACTCATGTTGAACTTTTACATGAGCACGCAATAAAAAAATATATCCGTGTCCCTTTAGGGGCTCTGCAAAAAACTAGTAACATCTGCTTATTTGTCCCAGAAAACAGGAAACTGAATGTTTAGCAGGATGTGTAGCAAACAAACCAATAATGAATTATGTCAAATTTGAGTCATTATTTTGTTTAATATCTCATGCTACTTAATCACATGGCTGCACAGGATGATTTGCTAAATGAATTAGCTGGTTGGTGAACTTTACTCCCCAGTTATGTATTCTTATTAAATATATTGCGTGTGACTTGCTTTAATTTGACTAAACTTTGGTGCGTTTTGGGTTGAAATAAACACTCAGGATCTGATTAAATGGCATAAACTTGGGACGTGTGTTGTTGTATTGATAGTGACACAGTGTAAAATAAATTAAAAAACCAAAGGAATCTCTTCCAGTCGGGGTTTACACGAGGCTTTTGTCCTCCTGCAGCGTGATTTAAGGCGTCTGATGAAGTTACTAACTGTGAATCCATTCCAATCCACAATCTCTGCACCCGCAGGAAAAAGGCCATGGATTTCCCTTCAAAGAGGAAAAGATAGAGAGATACAGAGATACAGAGAGAGAGAGAGAGAGAGAGAGAGAGGTCAGAGGAGAACAAACAGGAGCACAAGCTGACATTACAGCTGCTGATTTATGCAGATGTGGAGCTGCTGCTGCTGCTGCTGCTGCTGTTTTCCAGGTTATTAGTTGGTAGAACCACATTAAACCACGTTAAAAGCTTGTGTTTTTTTTACAAACGCTGCTCGTCATCTGTTAACTTCCACTTATTACTGTCATTTAAGCGCTCAGCTCGTCTTTCTGGTAAATATAGAATTTATAAAGTGATTTAGAAACGTTACAATGTACTGACGCGTAAACATGGAGCCATTTGTAGATTATGACAGAGGAGACATTCAGGAATCAGAGCCCGCCTCCAGACACCTTCTGATTGGCTGCTGAGGAGAGGAAGTCACATGATTTGATTTATTTTGTTTCATTTTATTTTATTGTATTTTATCTCATTTCGATTTATTTTATTCTTTTTTATTTTTGTGGTGTTTTGTGATGTTTTTAATCAAAGTTAATTTTGCTTTGTTTTACTTTGTGATATTTTATTTATTTCTGATTTATTTTATTCTGCTATATTTTATTTAACTTTAATTTGTTATATTTTATTTTGTTATGTTTTGTTTACATTTTGCAATATTTTTTTAATTTAACTTAAATTAGTTTTATTTTATTTTACTTTATTGCGTTAGATTTTATTTCATTTTGATTTATTTTATCCTGCTTTATTTCATTTTTCTTTATTTTGTTATATTTTATTCTACTTTTTTTGTCATATATGATTTCATTTTACTTTATTTGGTGTATTGTATTTTTTTGTTGTTATCTTTACTTTGTTTTATGTCATTAAATTGTCACCGAACACAGTATTTTATTGTTGAGCATAAATCATGTTATTGGTGGAGGTCAGTGTTATATATAAGAATATAAAGAAATCACTCTTTCATCCACAATGACAGATTTATCCATCCTCAGTTTAACCTCTCTCCAAACGTCCACTTGTTGTCGCTAACGTCAGACGAGCGTTTCTCGTCTATTGCATGTTTTTCCTTCTGCTGTTAGCTGCGAGGCTACTGTGACTGCACTGAAAACACAAAACACCGCCTCTTTATTCTCAGCCAGAGTTTGATTTAAGCTCCAACCACTGGCTGTGCTGGGAAATCAAACGAGATGGAAGGAATCTTTTATCGTCGTACACAGAGATGTTATTAGCAAACAGAATCTACGCGCTGAGGTGAAAGCGTAATGAGGGTTCCTCAAGGACAACAACATCTTCCCGACAATAAAGCAAAACAATGTGTTTAAAATCCAGATGTGAATCGATTAGAAAATAAAAATTGTGTTCATTCTGAAACTGTTAATAAGGTGAAATGTGTAATAATTGCGTTTCTTCCCACAAAAGTAAAGCAGTGTGAACCATGCAGACTTCAAAAGTATGTTATTATCAACAAATATTATCTAACTTATAGGTTTAGAAAATATGGGTGATGAGCCTTAAAAAAAATTAAAATGTGTTCAGACGCAAATTGCTGCTCTTTTACATTCTGACACTGAGGCACAGCAGTCTGTCAGCATTACTACAGGAAAAAGCAGCACTCTGTTACATTTAATGAGGTGAAATGTGGAACAATTGTGTTTGTTTTCCCAAAGTAAAACACTGAAAAATGTAGTGTGAACCATGTAAACGTAAAAGGTTTGGCTTTTGTCTAAAGTCAGTTTAATATTTTACAAAAATATTTTTTATTTAAATTTAAATATTACTTGTTTAGCACAAAGGATCTAACTTATAGGTTTAGAATGAGAGAAGTGCAGAAAAAAATTGAACCTTAAACATTCAAACATGTTCAGACATAAGCTGTTGCTTTTTTACATTCAGCTGCTGAGGCACAGCAGTCTGTCTGCATTACTGCAGAAAAGAGCAGCTCTCTGTTTGTAAACTACTATCATTGTTGTTTCATAATTACTGTAATGTTCCAGTATTCCTGTTGGTCTTCACAGTGTTGCTCACTTCTGTAGATTCACTCCCAGTCAAAGCAGACTCAGTTCTCACACTTAAAGTGACAGCTGTCAGTGCTTACAGAGGTGGGTGCACTGGTCACATGTTTGCCATAGTCAGCCATTTTAACATTCACCAGTTTAGATTAAAAGCAATTTTCAAGTTATTGCATGAGAAGAATTCTGTTTATTCTGAATAATTGTGTTTGTTTTCCTGAAGTAAAACACTGAAAAATGTAATGTGAACATGTAGACTTCAAAGGTTTGGACTTTGTCAAAAGTCAGTCAGTCAGTACCAAAAATATATTACTTAAGTAAACTTAAATATGTATCATTTAGCACAAAGAATCTAACTTATAGGTTTAGAAAAATTCTGTGCCAAAAAATATTTTCCCTTAAATATTCAAACTGTTGCTCTTTTACATTCAGCTGCTGAGGCACAGCACTCTGCATTACTGCAGCTCTCTGTTTATAAACTAAAGTTATTGGTTTAGAAAATGTTGGTGCATCAAAAATTTGAACCTTAAACATTCAAACTTGTTCATGCACAAACTATTCTTTTACATTCAGGTGCTGAGGCACAGCGGTCTGTCTACATTACTGCAGGAAAGAGAAGCTCTCTGTTATTAGTGTTCCCGCTGTTGCTCACTTCTGTAGATTCACTCCCAGTCAAAGCAAACGGCTGCAGACTCAGTCCTCAGACTTAGTGACAGCTGTCAGTGCTTACAGAGGTGGGTGCACTGGTCACATGTTTTCCATAGTCAGCCATTTTAAAAAACAAAGGAACAAAAAAAAGCGTAAACAGAGAAAGTCAATGTGTTAACATTCACAGACTTAGATTCAAAGCAACAAGATGAGTTTTTTATGTAATGAGGCTGGTTTGTGAAAATGATTTTAAACGCAGCAGTTTGAAACTCGACCACCAGCACACGAGCGTCGTTAGTCCAATGGTGCGTTCAGGCGCACACGTCCAGGCCTGTGGGCTGATGATTTAATGCTTGTTTTTAGTCCGTGTCACAGCGGAAACGCAGCATCACAACATCAGACGTCATTAACCTCCCAGAAATGGATTCAGTCGCCTTTGACTGATGCACAGGACGCTCTCTGACCCTCAGCGGGATTTATTCACTGTTTAAATGTGAGGAGGAGGAGGACATGTGAGCAGACAAATTAGACATATGGTCATTATAACACATTTTTAGTATCGGGATAGATCACAAAGTATATCGTATTGTTTAGTATTGGTATATAATGTATCGTGACGTACACCCCTACTTGTAATCCATTACTTTTTGTTTTGTGTGAAAGCAGAATGTTATTGAGGCTAACGTTAGCGACTTGTTGAAGCTCAGATTACAGAGCAGGTTTAACGTGAGGAAGACGAGCAGCATCCTATTCTCCTCTGATTGTTCTGTGGTTTCTCTTCTGTTTGCTGGGCTTGATTAAATCCACGGCATAATGTGAAACTAATTATGGCTGGTGCAGCACGGAGTGGCGGGGGAGGAGGGCTCGCCTAATTACTATGTTCATCTCCCTCTTTAGCTGGATACGTGCTGCACCTCCTCCTCCTCTTCCCGTTCTCCTCCCGTTTGTTGGACGTCTCCCCAGTTTTCCCTCTCTGTGTTTACGAGTGTGCGTGTGTGTGTGTGTGTGTGTGTGTGTTAGCCTCCTGCCGTGCGTCTCACACTGTGTTCAATAGTAAATATGTATTCATGAGAAGATTCTGGAGGCGTCGCCACACGCCTCGTCAGTCGTTGGCCTGGAAGTGGTCTCTGAGTGTCTCTAATGATCCCCCCCACACACACACACACACACACACACGTCATGCTTTCTATCTCAGAGCTCCAGCATTTGGCCTGAGACACACCAACACCACTCCACTGCCAAAGACGCTCCGCCTCACAGCGCGCTCATAAAGATTGATGGATAAACAGTGTTGAAATGAGACGTGCTGAAAAGAAACAAGCGTCTGCTGCTGCATTTCCAGGGATTTTATCTTTTTCTGCTCAGTAATAACTTCAGGACTTTACACTTGTCAGGAGGAGGAGGAGGAAATCTGTTCTTTAAGCCTGACTCAACTCCTCTACGTGTTCATGAGAACCTGCTGAATATAACATATAACAAATGAAGGGGTAGTTATCGCCTAAAGAATAAAGATAAGTGTTTTCTACACACAATCGTCTCCTACAGACCTTATGAATCATCTTTGCATAGAGGAAGTTGTTAGTTTGAAACTCATATCACTGTATTTGATTAAATTCTAACTGTTTAATGCTGTAAAACAGGGTTTTTTTGGTGTGTTCACCATATCTTTGGTCTATTTTTGTGTGACCCCCTAAAGTAAATGCACAAAATTACTGCAGAAACACAAAAAATGACTCCCAAAACACAAAATGACATCAAAAATACACAAAATGACATCAAAAATACACAAAATGACATCAAAAATACACAAAATGACATCAAAAACACACAAAATGACAAAAAAAATACACAAAATGACATCAAAAATACACAAAATGACATCAAAAACACACAAAATGACAAAAAAAATACACAAAATGACATCAAAAATTCACAAAATGACATCAAAAATACACAAAATGACATCAAAAATACACAAAATGACATCAAAAACACACAAAATGACATCAAAAATACACAAAATGACAAAAAAAATACACAAAATGACATCAAAAATACACAAAATGACATCAAAAACACACAAAATGACAAAAAAAATACACAAAATGACATCAAAAATTCACAAAATGACATCAAAAATACACAAAATGACATCAAAAATACACAAAATGACATCAAAAACACACAAAATGACATCAAAAATACACAAAATGACAAAAAAAAATACACAAAATGACATCAAAAACACACAAAATGACAAAAAAAAAAACACAAAATGACATCAAAAATACACAAAATGACATTAAAAACACAAAATGACATCAAAAATACACAAAATGACATCAAAAACACACAAAATGACATCAAAAACACACAAAATGACATCAAAAATACACAAAATGACATCAAAAACGCACAAAATGACATCAAAAATACACAAAATGACATCAAAAACACACAAAATGACATCAAAAATACACAAAATGACATCAAAAATACACAAAATGACATCAAAAACACACAAAATGACATCAAAAATACACAAAATGACAAAAAAAAATACACAAAATGACATCAAAAACACACAAAATGACATCAAAAACACACAAAATGACAAAAAAAATACACAAAATGACATCAAACTCATTAAAACAAAAAAAACAAAGAAATTGAGAAAAATATACAAAAATGACCCCAAAAAAACGCACAAACTCTTTGTTGTTTCCTGTTATTGCTCAGATTGGTCATTATTCTAAATGCTGACATGAATGTTGATCATGTGACCCTCAGATCAGATCCTGTGATAAAAGTTGCTAATCTCTTGAGTGAATATTGTAAAAACACAAAAGTCTTTAAACTGAGCTGCTTATGAATGCTAATAGTAGCTCATAGTGTTAACAATCATGTGTTTATATCCCGTACTCTCCCTCTGGTCTGGTTTGATGGTGCTTTGACGTACGGTGTTTGTTCCTCTAGTGGCATCGGGAGGAACTGGCCGTGGGCGTCCGGCGGCAGCAGCATCCTGGCCGAGTACGGCACTCTGCACCTGGAGTTCATGCACCTCAGCAAACTGTCCAACAACCCCGAGTTCGCTCAGAAGGTGACGACGGAACCACTAGCAGAGGTTTGACTCTACGCTGAGAGCGGGTCCAGGGGCTGAACGTGGCTTTACTGCGTTTTTCAGGTGATGAATATTCGTAAAGTGTTGAACCGCCTGGACAAGCCTCAGGGACTGTACCCCAACTACCTGAACCCCAACAGTGGACAATGGGGTCAACGTAAGTTCTACATTTCCTCATTAGAATCTGTTTATCATTGTAAATCATACATTTTACAGCTACAATTATGTTTCTAATTACCCATGTTCAATTACAATTTAATTATGATTAAAGTAACCAGCATTTTTTCCAATTCCAAGTTAATTGCAATTATTTTTTATGCTCAGAATGTCAATTACAATTACCTTCTCAATTAATAAAGTTCAATTACAATTAATCACAATTACTGAGCCTGAAATAAATAACCAAATAATAAAAGTTAACCTTCCTCTTGTGTTAGCTTTTTGTTAGCATCTCTAATGATAACTGGTCCTAAACCAGCTGTAAAATACACTAAAAACTAATATCTATAATCGTATTAATTTCCTATCTATTGGTTACATTGTTAGGTTTCATAATCAATGAAAATAAAGGTTTTAATATTTTTGGTACGGGCAATTACAATTACAAAGTCAATTACCTAAACTCCATTACAATATTTGATTACGACAGCAACAGATTTTTTGAATTACATTTACTATTATAATCACGCCATAATTGTAATTAATTATGAATTTCGTGATTACAATTATAGTGGACCCCAACCCTGGTAGATGATATGAAACTGGCTTCAGAGTTTATTCAGTTTCATTTATTTCCTGGTTCAGATGTCAATACATGCTTAAAAATATGAATGAACTATTGTTATTCATTTAGGTACGACAAAAGCACGCACTGAGATATCGTGGGATTACATAGTGCGAGATTTGACATATTTGTCCGTCCGTGCTAAACTTCACTAAACGTGTCCATAAGTTTAGTCCATGTGGTAAAGTTAAAGTTCGTCATGTCACCAGAGTTCGCAGTGAGAATTTGTGGGATTTGACATCTGTCTCTCAAAAGTACTCTGTAAATGTTTGACGTGAGGTTAAATTTTGTCATATTGCAATTTCTGTTTTTGTTGAAAAATATCATTCTAAAACAAAATTGAAATTTCACACAGTAAGAGTATCAGTGGAAGTAGACATTTTTCAAAATAAAACACAAGAAATGAAACACCCCATCATGCCATTAGGTGGCAGTAGTTCACACAATAAACGTAAAGTATTCTGCTTTAAAATGGGTCGTATTAATATAGTGGTGATGGCTTTGTGAGTCATGACTCGACTTTTTAACCCTGCTTTGTTTAGATCAGTGGTTCTCAACCTGTGAGTCCTTGACCCTCCAAAATAAAGGTCCCAGAGAGCGGGGACCCCCACTGTAGCTGAAGGTGGTTGAACAGTCATGTGGAGACAGGACCATCTATAAGGGGGAATAAAGGGGAGAGATTTTTGGGGTCCATCCATAAAGTCAGTAAAATGATGGTCCATTGTTCTATGAATCTGTGATAACCACATTTATTTATTCATCTGAATAATATCCACTGTTATCCAGGAAGTTAACTATTATTTGGGCCACAGTATACATCATGAATAGTCATCTTGAAAATGTAAATCCTTGTTTTAATCAGAAATAAAATGGGTTAAAAGTGACCAAAAATGGTGGAAAAGGTGGTGAAATGGGAAGAAATTGGTTAAAAGTTTCAAATTAGACAGAGAAAGTGGGAAAAAGGGTTTAAAGTGTCAATATTAGAACATTTAGTTTAAACCGGCAAATAATGGACGGGACAAATTGTGAATGTTGGTAAATTGTGGTGAAAAGAGGTTAAAAGTGACAATAATGGGTCAACATGTGCAACATTAGGTGGAAATGGTTTAAAAGTGCTGAACATGTCTTGAAAATGGAAAAATGGGCAGAAAAGGTATTGAATATTGATGGTGAAGTGTCAGAAATGGGAGTAATGTAGCAAAAATACATTCAAATCAGCAAAAATAAGGCAAGAAAAAGTGATGAAAATAGATTCAAATATGGTGAGTTTGGTGTAGTTGCAGAAAAATGAGCAAAAATTGCCTCAATTTGTTCAAAAAAATATTTTTTGTTTCTTGAAGACATCTGGCGTCTCCCTCCAGGTGTCTCGCTACACCAAATGTGGCCCTGACCCCAAGGTTGAGAACCCCTAGAATCTTGTCTTTCAAACCCTGAACTCAGACAGGAAATGGATGAAAGCAGTGGGACTGAGTGCGATATCAGGCAGTCATAAAATTCCTATTTATCACTCCATGAATATCACCCAGATTCAACCTTTTCTCCTTCCTGATGAGTGGAAACACTAATGCATGCAAATTACAACTTGTCTGGATCACAGCAGTGCACTTTGTGCCAATCTTTCAGTGAACGAGTACTTCACCTGCAATTTGTACTGGGTGAAATCAGGAGAGTGCACCAAACGCCACCGTATTATAATAATTATTCTGTTTCCAGCTCACAGCTGAGTGCGAGGATTGGACTTTGATACGTGCGTGAACTGGGCCTCACTTCCTGTCGCATACTGGGACAACTCCCACAGTTACCAGGACAAATGACAGGACCCCCTGAAAATCAAACCTGATGGTTTTACTCTCATAAATATTCATTTATTTATGAAAAAAAAAGATATCCCATGAGATTATATCGTCAGAAATGTACCATGTCCCTCAGCTCCACTTGTAGACACTCATCTACCTGTTTTTAATGGAAACGTGAGGAAATAACGAAAACCTTTAGATTGTTTTTTACATTTCAGAATATGAATTCTGTATTTTCTTTAAATGTCTGCTCACACGCATTTATTCACACAACAATAGACACAGATAAATTCACCCTTATTTTACATTTATGTTGTTGTATGGAAACATTTTTAAAGGTTATGGACCAGACATTGGCAACTGGTGACCCAAGTAAACAAACAAAATGAACACATGTATTCACAGAAAAACACACAAAACGACAACAAAAAAGAGGCAAAACAACAGCAAACAGGCACAAAATTACTACCAAAAACACGTGCAAAATTACAGAAATGGCTCAAAGATTTCCCCAAAAACACCCATGACTACAATTGTACATAAATAACAGACAAACTGGTAAAAAAAATACACAAAAACACAGAAAAAGACAAAAAACTGAGTAAATGACAAAACGACTAAAAACGTCAACAAAAATACACAAAGGGACAACAAAAACATGCACATTTTCTCCAGAAACACACAAGACGACTACAGGTATACATAAAAACAACATAAAAGATAAAAACGTGACTCCAAAAACAAAAAACAACATTACACAAAATTATTTTAAAAAAAAAACAACTAAATGACAACAAATTACACAAAATTAAAACTACAATACATACATTTTCTCCAGAAAGACACAGGACAACTATAAGTATACACAAAAATAAGAGAAAAACACACAAAAATAAGAGAAAAACTCACAAAAATGACTCCAAAAACACAGCGGCCCAAGTGAGGCAGTTGTTCCCGGCCAATTAATTTGTGGGAAAAGGATAAACCTTCATCTTTGCTCGTTCTAAAGAATCCATGATGTTTTTATACGGTAATGAGCTGATGATGATGATGATGATGGTGATGGTGATGATGATGATGATGGTGATGATGATGGTGATGGTGATGGTGGTGATGGTGATGATGATGATGATGATGATGGTGATGATGATGATGATGGTGATGGTGATGATGATGATGATGATGGTGATGGTGATGATGATGATGATGATGATGATGGTGATGGTGATGATGATGATGGTGATGGTGATGATGATGATGATGATGATGATGATGGTGATGGTGATGGTGATGGTGATGGTGATGATGATGATGATGATGATGATGATGATGGTGATGATGATGATGATGATGATGATGATGGTGATGATGATGGTGATGATGGTGATGATGATGATGATGATGGTGATGATGATGATGATGATGATGATGATGATGGTGATGATGATGATGATGATGATGATGATGATGGTGATGATGATGGTGATGGTGATGATGATGATGATGATGATGATGATGATGGTGATGATGATGATGGTGATGATGGTGATGGTGATGATGATGGTGATGATGATGATGATGATGATGATGATGATGATGGTGATGATGATGGTGATGGTGATGATGATGATGATGATGATGGTGATGATGATGATGGTGATGATGATGATGGTGATGATGATGATGATGGTGATGATGGTGATGATGATGATGATGATGAATGGAGGCTGATTGTAAAGGAGAGAGAGGAAGGTGAAGCTCAGGACATGCTACGTCTCCATAGCGATGGTCAAACATGGACTCAGGGATTCATTAAAGTAGAACAGAGCGTGAGAAGAATGTAAAAATCAGACACTTGTGGTTCCTTCAGTGAGAGACTCAGAGTTTATTAATGTTTATTAGTTTTTATCAGAGTTCATTAGCATAAAGAATCTCAGCTACTGCTCAGAGAGATAAAAACTGTTTCTCAGTCATCACCTAACACAAGGACTGAAAAATAAAAATGAAAATACACAAAATGACTCATAACTAACAACAAATGTACAAACAGAACAATACAAAACAAAAAATACATGAATTACTCAAAAAACACACAAAACGGGTGGTGTTTAGCTCAGTGGGTTGAGCGCCCGCCCCATAAACGGAGGCTGTAGTTCCTCACCTGCAGCCGGTCCAGGTTCGATTCCCAGCCTGGGACCCTTTGCTGCATGTCATTCCCTGCTCTCTCTGATCCCTTTCCTGTCAAGCAACTGTCATATAAAGGCCACTAGAGCCAAAAAATCCTTTAAAAAACACAAAACAACAAAAAAACACACAATTGCTACAAGAACAGTTGCTACGTGCTAAGCTAACCCAAACGTTTAGTTGTGGTCACGATATGTTAAGCTAGCCCAAACATGTGGGAGTTGTTGCTATGTACTAAGCTAACCCAAGTATGTTGGAATGGTCGCTACGTGCTAAGCTAACCCAAACATTTGTAACTGATTGCTACATGCTAAGCTACCTATACATGTGGGACTAGTCTCTGGTATGGAGTTCCTTCCCAGTCTCAGCACATTTATCGTCTGCAAAGATTAATCTTTAAGTCTCCTTATCCACAACCTTTAAAGACACCATGAAATAATGGTAGAAATATGAAGTGGACGCCGCACAGAGACAGACATCGAAAAGGAGAATGTGCAATGACTGCCATCATGTAACCAAGCATTTGTTTAAGAGTTTAAATGACAGTGTTAATGTTTTTTGTCATTTATACTTTACATAAAAAGAACCTCAATGAAGCTTTTTTTAAATCAGTTACTAACTGCAACGTTATCACAGCTGACATTTAATCTGTGCTCTCCACCAACAGAGCTGCTCTGCTAATGATGCATGCATATGGATGAGCTCCAACTGACAGTCTGTCTGTGTGTGTGCGTGTGTGTGTCTGTGCGTGTGTGCGTGTGTGTGTGTGTGTGCGTCCCGCCCTCTGTCATGTGGATGACAGGTGTAATATAACTTGTTTTTTATGGATTATCTGTAATCATGCAGCCATGGGCTTTGATTTAAAAAATACATAGAAATTAAATAAAAATAAAATAAATTAAAAACAAAAAAATACAGAAAAATAACACAATTACACATTTATTTTTTTATTTATCTTGGACCAATTTTACCTATAATTTAATTCAAAGGCACACAATTCCAATAAATAAATTAATTAATTAATACATTTCAAACATGGCTGCTCCCCATGGATTGTATTTTAAGGTGTAAAATTGTTCAAAAAAAGTACTTTAAATGTTTTTATATATAAATGTGCAGGGATTTTGTTTATTAGTAATACATTAAACCAGTGTTTTTCAACCAAGGGGTTGTGACCCCATGTGGGGTCGCCTAAAATGTCTATTAATTGGTAAAAAATATTTTACTGATTATTTCAAATGAAAACAATACACAATCTTAAATATATTCTATACTTTGGTATTCTTAAATATAAATCAATTTCAAATAAAATGCACTATAAAAAAATATCTACGCTGTCACTAATCCTGGCTGTTCTGTATTTGTAACAGTAAAACAAACTGATTTTGAAAGAAAAGTGTTTTTAAGGTCACCAGTATAGATTTATTTCAATGTGTACAAATATGAGACATGTGACTAACGTGCAAGCACATGTTGTTTACATTCGTGATGCTTAAAAAATGTCAAAATGCCGATGAATGAACCGCTGTTAAGGCTCGTAAATAGTTGGTAGTATGTAGAAAGCTTGTCACCTGATTTCAGTCACTTTCAGTACAGGTGCACGATTGTGGGACCCGTGCAGAACGTCCTGAAAACGAGTGGTCATCAGATGTGTGCTCCTGTTCAATGGCCAGATATTTATACATATCTGACAGAAAAACCCAGTGTATAAACCTAAAAACATTAAGTCTCTAGATGCTTATAGCTACTTGTTATGAACAGGCATGTAGGCGGGCTGCTGTACTCCTGTTAATCCGTGTATTTCCACGTATTCTGATCAGTTTCCATCTCTACATTAAGTCTCCTCCTCACTGTCCCACATCTGCATATCAGTCCATTTACAGCTTTCTATGGTCACTTTTTACTGGAACCAGACTGAGATTGCGCTCCATCCGCTCCCTGTGCACCATCGCCTATGCAGAGGTTACGTTGACGCGATCACTTCTGAACAATTGTAACGTGGTCATTTGACAACTTTCTGCTGTTTATTTCTATCATAAAACGGCTGATTTGACTTTATCTGGAAGTTTCAGCGCTCTCTCTCTCTCTCTCTCTCTCTCTCTCTCTCTCTCTCTCTCTCTCTCTCTCTCTCTCTCTCTCTCTCTCTCTCTCTCTCTCTCTCTCTCTCTCTCTCTCTCTCCCCGTGTGTGTGTATCAGATACGTCAGCTGTCTCCCTCCGTTAAGTCTCGTCTATTGTTCTGTAAAGGGTTCCCACCAGCCGGTATGTTGTAAATCCTGAATTGTTGCTACTCCTATTTGTGCAATCAATAACACAACACGATGACGTTGTGTTGTTTTTAGAAGAAAAGTGTTTCAATCTCGTGCCAATGCGAGTACAATGCAGTTCTCCAGTTGTTTTGTACCGAGCGTGCGCGTGCGTGCGTGCACCTAATTTAGTGTGTATACGTCACATGAACAGGGTCTATAGGGTCACAAACCACAAAAGGTTGGAAAGCATTGCATTAAACACATTATTTTATATACATTTACTCTAAGGTTTCCTTTAATTTGTTAGTGTTGTAATGTGACGTCTCTCACTGTCATGTTTGTGCGTTTCACAGTGTTTGTTTGTTTGTTTTTCGTCTGATACAGATCACGTGTCCGTGGGCGGCCTCGGAGACAGTTTTTATGAGTATCTGCTCAAAGCCTGGCTGATGTCTGACAAGACCGACGAGGAGGGAAAGAAGATGTACTACGACGCCTTACAGGTAACACACACACACACACACACACACACACCAGGGCGCGTCCTACAGGTGAGGAACCCGTTCCCACAGACAAATTTGTCTGTTTATCTCTTTATATTTATTATTTTATATTTTAAGGCCATGTTTTTGCTCAAAGCCAGATTTTAAAGCCACTTGTGAGGACATTTCTGGGTTTATGTGACTTATGAGGACCAAGAGCAAGGCTACAAACTCAAGTATAAAGCGTCTACTACAGGGTTGCACAATACGTCGATCATCATCTACTGATCGCAGAGGCATTTTGTGTCAATCGTGCACGTGGGCCGCAAGACCTTATAAATGGCCACGGTTACGTGATGTTTTTTAATTCTGAATGATTTATTCTAAATTAAATCATTCGGAATGAAAGTGTTCTGCTTCGTGTTTACATGGAAATGGTAATTCCAAACAAGGTTTACATGGGAAACAGGTTTGTTCAGCTTTAGATAATTCTACTTTAGGTCTGGGGGTTGGGAAGGCTCTGATTGGACAGGGAGAGAACATGACGTATCACGTCTACCAGGAAAAACACAATAAACCTTTTATTGTCGGCTGTAACACAGAACATCACATGAGAACTGTTTTCACCTTTATTTTGAATCAGCAGCCCAACAATAACACAGTTTCAGTTTGGAAGTAGATAGAAACCAGTAAAAATCCCAGTAAAACTCTGGAAAACACTAACCAGTAATAAATATTATCTCCCTGGTAAAGACAGTAGCTCTAACAACTGGTAAAATGATAAACTGGTGATATTACAGCCTGTGAATGCAGTACGGAGACGAATTTACTCCGCCTCTGGGTCCTAGTGCCAGCCGTCATGTGAAGTCTGTTCTGTTTACCTTGTTTACCGAGGTGTGTGTGTGTTTAATAAGTCTGTGTGTGTCCGTGTGAAAGTCTGCATGTTTCTGCCTCTGTCCATCCACTCTTTTCATTATATCCATGTCTTTTAAGGCTCTTATTAAATAGTCTGGGTCGCCACCATCTTGGATTATGTCGTACATGCCCAAAACCATCCAAATGAACTTAAAGCTGTTTTAACAAAGTGAATTGTTTATAAGAAAGAAGAAATAAAAACGGAATAAACCAGCTACCTAATTCGGAATTAACTTTAATTCTGAATTAATTCAGCATTAGGAATTATGTGTTTACAAGGTGAGGTTAAAGAGGAATCAACCTTTATTCCACTTTAAAGAGGAATTAAAGCTCCCATGTAAACGTGGCCAATGAATGAGAATGCGCAGTAGTTTTTTTCTGGTTTCTGTATTTTACTCGAGTGTTTATTGTTTTGGCGACTTTTTACTTTTATTTCTTACTTTTTTAAACAAATATCTGTACTTTCTTCTCCTTACATTTTAATAATGAGCTTTATGGTTTCAAGCTTTTAAGAACTGGTCTGGTTTTAATTTAGCATTTACACTTTTTTTTTTTTCTTGATACATTTTATTTACAAATGATATTTATTATGAGTGCTAAATTCTCCCGGTGTTCTTAAAAAAATAAAAGATATGCAATTTTCTTTTTTAAAAACTCTGTCTTATTATTGAAGGAACATTTTTTAGTACTTTTTTAGTAGCATGTACTTTTTTACTTTTACTCAAGTAAAGTCAATACTTTTACTTTTACCAGAGTCAGTTTTATTCGAGTATCTATACTTTTACAGTAGTACTGAAGACGAGTACTTTGCCACCTCTAGATATCAGTTTCCAGCTGCTTTATTTGAATTTATTCATCTTGATGAGCTTAATGCGTAGCTCCTCTTGGCGTCTTCTACCCTCCCTAGGACTAGTTTTAGTGACCAAGCGTGCTAACAATGACACACAGGAAGTCACTGAAAGGCCGTCAAAGCTTGATGGACACACAGGTTTATTCCCAGCAGCGTCTGTGCTGATACTTTGACTGCTCGCTCTCTCCTATCATCAACTTAAGCTGTGGTGACGAGCGGCGAGGCCTCAGCTGTACGGAGCGCTGACGGAGAGTCACTTCACCAGGATGAGGAGCAGGAGGATGAAAAGCAGCGACAGAGGCTGTGAAATCTGCCATTTGGGCTTTTTATTGTAATCTGTCTGTGTTAAATGTTTACGACGAGCCAAAGCGACGCTTTAAATCTGAGCGATGTTTTCCGCCCTGGCAACGGCCAGATGTCTCTGTTATGAAGGAGGTGATACGTCTTAGAAGCCTTTATAAAACGTGGACTTCCTGTTGCTTGTGTTTTTCTCACGTTGGCTTTCATCAGGCAGTGATGAATGTGACAGTAGATCTATGACTAATAAAACAACTTCATTTTTTATTTATATTTACTTTATTCTCTCACAATGGAGAAATTCACTAACCATCCCTGGGGAACAGTTGGCAGCCATTTTGCGGCGCCTGGGGAGCTGTTCGGGGTTAAGGGACTTGCTCAACATCCCACAGTGATGGCCCAGGTGAGACTTGAACCAGCAACCCTCTGCTTACAAGGCCAGCGTCCCTAACCACTAGGCCACCATTGGCACCAATCACGCCGCGATCGCCCAGCCAATAGGCTTCGACTGTCAATCAAAGTGAATGTGTAACTGTGCGTCACAGCAGCTAACAGGTATGACTTTGAGCAGCGTAGCATCACAGAGGAGATCTCAGACACTCCAAAGCTTCTATTAAAAAACAAAAAAACGTCAGGCTACAAAGCTTGTGGATAACATCGAGATGTTCGCTTTTGAATTTTCTCTCTATCTTTTCATCCTTCGGATATCAGTTTAAACAGTGTGCTGACACGCTCTGGTGGTTGAAGTTAGTGATTAATCACGGCCTGTTGTAGACACACAAACCCAGAGAATAGAAGCCCTTTTGGGGGGAGTCCTTCAACAGTCCGTGATTTACTCGCTAACTTCAGCCACCAGAGCGTGTCAGCGCACTGAGCTCTTCTTCTCTGCTTCATTGTCTACTACCAAACCGCAGAGTTGGAGCTGTCACCCCCTGCGGTCATAGATTATTTTTCGGGTCACTACTGTTTTTACCCTCTTTCTGTAAACAAAAGAGGTTTACATCGATATCTTTAACTTTTCCTGATTATTTAGAGCAACCGAAAGCAGCACAAGTTGTTATTGTGACCGAAAAATCTACTAAATGATCTAAAAATCAGGCTGAAGTGTGTTTTAGATTTCCTGTACAGGTATGACAATGACATCTTTAATTTTTTAAGGTTTTTTTAGAGCAATTTTGACTGAAAAATCTACTAAATGATCTAAAAACCAGGTTTAATGTTTCACTCCAATAGAAAACAATGGGATGTTTACAGGCAGTGAGGCCATGTGACATCATCAATCACATGATTTTTGAACACACGCTGTAAAACTGTAAAGTAGTCCCATTTTTAAAAGTTAATAAAATGAATATGGTGCATAATAATGTGTTTGTTAGACATTGATCTTAGAAGGTTTTTGACCACATCAGTGGAGGATCCCTTTAAGATCTACTGTATCTAAGGAGACGTTTTCAGCTGGTGGACTTCCTGTTGCTTGTGTTTTTGTCACATTGTGTATCTTTAGGAAGGGATGAGCGTGACACAGGATTGGCTCTTATAGCCGTCAGTGTGTGTGTCTCACAGGCCATCGAGACCAACCTGATGAGGAAGTCTAGCGGTGGTCTGACGTACATCGCTGAGTGGAAAGGAGGTCTGCTGGAGCACAAGATGGGTCACCTGACCTGCTTCGCTGGGGGAATGATTGCCCTGGGGGCGGACGGAGCGCCCAGCGACAAGACGGGTCACCAGATGGAGCAGGCGGCAGAGATCGCACGAACGTGTCACGAGTCCTACGCCAGGACGGGTACGTGAACGCAGCATTAAAGTCACTCAAATATAAACACACACAACATAAAAACATTTAAAGAAGGTGAAATGGAACACAAATAATAATAATACTTTCAAACTCAAAAATACACAAAATTGCATCAAAAAGACACAATAACGACAATAAAAGCACACGAAATGAAATAAAAAATACAGAAAATTACAACAATCACACAAAACTACAACAAAAAAAACACACGACGACAAAAAAGCATAAAATGACAATAAGAAATTAATAAAATTTGAAAAACTATTAAAATGACTCAAAAAGCACACAAAATAACAACAAAAACACACACAAAGATAACTATACATATCATATGTGAAATGACAACATTAACACAAAAATTACAAAAAAACACAAAATGACACCAAAAAGAAAGGAAATGACAACAAAAACATACAAAATAACTAAAAAAATTCATTTACTTTAACAAATACACAAAATGACTAAAAAATACACAAAACCACAACAGATATTCACAAAAGTAAAGCCAAAATACACAAAGCATCCAAAACACACTGTATAACAACAAATAATACACATGACAATAAAAACACACAAACTCTCTGTTGTTTCCTTTGTTAATGCTCTGATTGGTTGTTATTCTAATGAATGTTGATCATGTGACCATCAGATCAGATACAATCACGTGTTTGTGAAGCCGTTGTGATAAAAGTTGATACTTTCTGCTGCAGGTTGTCCAATGCTTGTAGAAATATCAGAATTATTATATCAATAAAAATAACTGCCGTTCCTATTGTGTCCACAGGGTTAGGTTTACTGTTACTGTTTTATTAACAAATCAGAGGTCAAAGGTGAGCAGAGTGTTTTCTTGTATCTAAACACAGTAAATTTAACGTATTTATTCGTAACATGAGCAGAAACCAGGTTTTTCCTGATCTCAGTCTTTTTTTAAATCCAGGGCATGTTCTGACTCAGATTGTTCCCGAGTCATGTTGTGAGTCATTGTCTTTAGATGCACTTTTCTGTTGAGCTAACGCTGATCCGTAGGTTTGAGCATCGCTCTGCACCACGCCCACGTTAACACGCCGTTATTAAATATAGGAAAATGAAACTCTCTCTCTCTCTCTGCAGCGCTGAAGCTCGGCCCCGAGGCCTTTCGCTTTGACGGCGGGGTCGAGGCCATCGCCACCCGACAGAACGAGAAATATTTCATCCTCCGGCCGGAGGTCATAGAGACCTACATGTACATGTGGAGGTTCACCCACGACCCAAAGTACAGGGAGTGGGGCTGGGAGGCTGTGCAGGTGATAAATGATGATCTATTGTTCTATGAATCTGTGAATCTGAATAATATCTACTGTTGTTCAGGAACGTTTATTATTATTACAGTCATCTTAAAGATGGAAATCATTGTTTTAATCAGAAATAAAATGGGTTCAAAGTGATCAAAAATGGTGGGAAATGTGGTGAAATAGGATTTTACCACAGAAATTGGTTTAAAGTTGCACGTTACAGTGGGCAAAACTGTACAGAAGAAGTGGTGAAAAGGGTTCAAAGTGTCAATATTAGAACAATTAGTTTAAACAGGCAATCAATGGGCATGAAAAATGGTGAATGTGGTTGAATTGAAAAGTGATAATAATTGGTCAACATATGCAACATTAGGTGGAAAAATGGTGTAAAGGGTTTAGGAGTGTAGACAATGTGATGTAGAAGTGTATGTAAGCAAAAATATGGCAAGAAAAAGTGATGAAAATAGGTTAAAACATGCTCAAATTATTCCATCCCAGTGTGTAGTGACCACAAATAGGGTCCTGACCCCTAGTTTGAGAACACTTGCCTTAGATAAATAGTTGTTTTCACTTTCAGGCGTTGGAGAATCACTGTAAAGTTGAAGGAGGCTACAGTGGAGTCAGAGACGTTTACGCTTCAACACCAAACTATGACGACGTGCAGCAGAGTTTCTACTTAGCTGAGACGCTCAAGTAAGCACACACACACACACACTCACACACACTCACAAGCACACGCACACACACGCACTCACACGCACACACGCATTCATACACATGTACACGCACACGCACACTTTCACACGCACACACTCACAAGCACACACACACTCACACACACTCACAAGCACACGCACTCACACGCACACACGCATTCATACACATGTACACGCACACGCACACTTTCACACGCACACACTCACAAGCACACGCACACACACACACACTCACACATATACACATGCACACACACATGCACACACTCACACACACTCACAAGCACACGCACACACACGCACTCACACGCACACACGCATTCATACACATGCACACACATGTACACGCACACGCACACTTTCACACGCACACACTCACAAGCACACGCACACACACACACACTCACACATATACACATGCACACACACATGCACACACTCACACACACTCACAAGCACACGCACACACACGCACTCACACGCACACGCATTCATACACATGCACACACATGTACACGCACACGCACACTTTCACACGCACACACTCACAAGCACACGCACACACACACACACTCACACATATACACATGCACACACACATGCACACACTCACACACACTCACAAGCACACACACTCACACACACTCACAAGCACACGCACACACACGCACTCACACGCACACACGCATTCATACACATGTACACGCACACGCACACTTTCACACGCACACACTCACAAGCACACGCACACACACACACACTCACACATATACACATGCACACACACATGCACACACTCACACACGCACACACACACACTCACACATATACACATGCACACACACATGCACACACTCACACACACGCACTCACACACATACACATGCACACACACACGCACACACTCACACATGCACACACACGCACTCACACACATACACATGCACACACACACGCACACACTCACACATGCACACTCAGACACACACGCGCGCGCACTCACATGCACGCACACTCACGCTCACACGCACCCCCACACTCACGCACACACACACATGCACGCACACACTCACACACGCACGCACTCACACACACACTCACACATGCACGCACACACCACACATGCGCACACACAGGGGGTTGAAGGCCAGGATTGTCAGGAGGAGGAGTTTCCCCCTCATGATGTCATCAGGGGGAAAAATCCAACTGTCCCGTTTGGAGCAGATTTGATACAAAATGTGGAATAACAAAGGAGGGAGGAAACAGAACTTCTTCACCTTTGACCCTCTGAATGAGGCTAAAGGAATGAGGAAGTGATTTTTCATAATACTGCCCCACACCTTGCAGTGACTCAGCTCTTCTCTCCTCAGGTATCTCTTCCTGCTTTTCTCTGAGGACGACCACCTCCCGTTTGAACACTGGGTTTTTAACACCGAGGCTCATCCTCTGCCCGTCATCAGGAAGAACAACTCGGACACGCCCAACCACGTGGAGTAGGACTGTACCCCCCCCCCCAAAAAAAAAAACTCTGATCCTGTAAATCTGAGCCTCCAGTGTTGATCAGGTATTCTCTTTCCCACGGGATCACAAAGTGGATCACAAAGTGGATCCCGTGGGTGTTTTGGAGCTGGTTGTTCCTGACAGTGATGATAATCAGTCCTGGCGTTGGACGCTCCACCTCTGGGAGCCTTTTCTCTCTCATCAACGAAGGGTTTTGTTTAGTTTTTTCTACTCATTCCAACAGATGATGGTGTCTCTGTGGAGAACACAACACCTAAAAGCCAGCGCGGTCCCCAGAGACGCTCCATTCTGCACAAACATGAGCCTCTTTTAAAAAAAACTACAGATTTCACTTTGTCCCCGCGAGGTCTGCATCCATTCCTGTGGCCGACATGCTAACATGCTAACGTGCTAACAGAGCTGATGTTCCAACTATATTAACACAAACCTTATGAATAAACGAGGTTTGGGTTTGTTTGGTCCTGGAGAGCTGCTGTCCTGCACGTCCTGGTTGTAAAGCTTCTTTTCTGCTCCATAAAACAATCATTAGATTCATCTAAAACATGCGGGACAGCAGCTCTCCAGGACCAAACTTTAGCACCTCATAGCATCTGTGATCGATGCGTGTGGTTTTTAAATTTTTCATAATGTTTTGAAGTTTCTTTTAATTCCTCATATTTTTAATGCTTTTAAACAATAATTTGTCTTTTACAAAAGTTCATACTTTGTTGGGAGATATTCATCTGTTTTCTGATGTTTATGTCAAATCTATGAAACTCTTACATTTTTTCAGTGAATTATATTTTTTTAATTTTGTTTTTTTTTTTTTTTATTCAAATTTTCTTTAATTTTTTTTTTCTCTTTTTTTTCTTTTCTGTTTTTGTTAATTTTATTTTTTTCATTCAAATTTTCTTTAATTGTTTTTTCTTTCTTGTTTTTCTTTTTCTCTTTTTTTCTCAGTAAAAAAGGAAAAAAGATTTGTATTTCAGTTTTTCAAAAAAAATTTTTTTCTAAATTCCAAAATATTTTCTTCAACTTTTTAATGATATGAAACTAAAATTGTAATTTAAATCCCTTTTAACACTTTTCAGCGTTAAGTTTCAATGAGAACGTCAGCGTTTTAATTTTATTGATGAGATGCAGATAAAAATCCATCCATCCATTTTCAAACCCGCTTATTCCCGTTTAACAGGGTCGCGGGGGTCTGCCGGTGACAATATCCGGCTCTCATAGGGCGCTTGGCGGGGGTACACCCTGGACAGGGCGCCAGTCTATCGCAGGGAAACAGAGACACAGACAACCATTCACTCTCTCATTCACTCCTATGGGCAATTTAGAGACTCCAATCAACCTTACAGTCCTGTTTTTGGATTGTGGGAGGAAGCCGGAGTACCCGGAGGAAACCCACGCAGCACGGGGAGAACATGCAAACTCCACACAGAAAGGACCCAAGTCCACCCCAGGGCTTGAACCCAGGACCTTCTTGCTGTGAGGCAGACGTGCTAACCACTAAGCCACCGTGCGCCCGCAGATAAAAATCCCCTCAATAAAACCGATCACGTTCTCGTTGCAGTCGATGAGAAACCAAACATTCGCTCTGTTTCTGATTCCTCTCTTTGCTTTAGATCCAAAGTGAAGATAAGAATCACCATCAACACAGAATGTGCTCATTTGAAATGAAATCACATTAATAACCACACAGTTGGTCACAGTGTGTGGACACATTCAGATGAATCATTGAGGAACCAACCTGACATAAATATCATAAAGATCAAATGATTACAAACAAAGATATTACATTTTGAAATTAAAAACTACATAAAACAGACAAAAAATTACACATTTTACACAAAACAAACAAATTATTTAATAAATCCAGGTGAAAATAAAAACATTCTTAAGGTAATTATAGGTAAATAAATACACAAAACAAACAAATGAAAACAGAAAAAGTAACAATAAAACAAAACAAAACAAAAATGTCTCCAAAAATACAGAAGACTCAAAAATAACAGGAAAAATTTGAAAAACAACAACAGAAAACGACCAAATTCATGAAAAATTGCACAAGAAAAACACAAAAATCCCAGAAAATCTTTTTAAAAATTGACAATAAATCAACACAAAAATGACCAAAAATATAAAAGCAAAGTATTGAAAACTACAGCAATGTTCTGCAGCTATGTGTTGTACAGCAGTGACCCCTACAGGCAGACACGTGTCATCACACACGATGTGGCCTAAAAAAACCACGTTTACTCAGTGATCAGCTTTAAATAATTCAGTCCACACTGTGTTTCTCTGCTACACACAGACCAACACATCCAGGTCTATATCGTCCTCATCCACTGCTTTCAGTTTTAATGAAGAAAAAGTCTCATTTTTTCAGTAAATCAGTGCAAACGTGAGGAATTCTTTCCCTCATTGACCCTCAACCTTTGTATTCTTCACATTTTCTTTGCGGTCTTCCTCAGTCTGTGTTTTTAAACCTGTTGTTAATGATCACAGGAGGCGCTACTGTTGAACTTTGTTAGCGTTGAGGTGGGGCACAGCAGGCGGGCGTCTCTGAATGAATGTAACGGACCAATGTGAAGAGAACTTTGTGCGGTTTTTAGTTTTTTTGTCCACTGTGTGTTTTCGTTGTGTTGTTTTAATCCCAAACAAAGCAGGAAATGATGAATATCAACATGATGAAGCAGTTTGTTCCCCACCCTCTCCCCCTGCTCCATCACCTGCTCAGTGTCTCAGTCCAACTGGTGACCATGTTATCTGATGACCAGACTGTGCAGAGGGAAATGAAAGGAATCCGTAGCTTTAGGTTCTACTAAATTTCCTTTGATTGAACGAGCGACTGCCCAGTGACCAGTTCACCACGTAACATGGTCACCAGTTGAAGCAGAACACCATTATTCATCTCCCCGTGTTAAAGAAATGTTCTTATTTATTGTCGCAGATGTTCTTTCCCGTTTCGTGTTTAATTTCTCAGGGACAAAGATCGACTTCATCGTCTTTAAACTTCTGGTCTTCTTCAGTCCATCGTTATTATTCTGACTCATCATCAGTTTAAAATGTTTGTGTTGAAATTTAAACAAAAAAACTGTTCACATGTTGATTAGAGATTTAAACAGGAAGGACAAAGAGTTACAGATTAGATTAGATTAGATACGGTTGGATGTTTGCAACTCGGGGATTGTCCTTAAATCAGATGGATGGTTGGATGGACAGTTGGATGAATCAGATATTATGGTTGGATGAACAATTATGGATGGTTGGATAAACAGCTAAATTCACAATTTTGGTTGGATGAATGAACAATTTTGGTTGGATGACCAGTTATGGATGGATGAACAGTGATTGATAAATACTGTCCTCTTTGTGTGTGTGTGTGTGCGTGTACGTGTGTGTGTGTGTGTGTGAATGGTTCTAAATCTGATGTAAATATCCATGGAGCCGTTGGTCGTTTCCATGGAGACGTTTCTAGACTCTAATTCATCTGATGGATTTAAAGGAGGAAACTTTCTAATGAACTATATTTGTTACACTTCTATTGTGAATAAAATCAATCTTTTATTACCCGCGCTGTGTCACATCTGTTGGGTTTATCATTCCGTCTGTGACGTCAATGAAGACGAGGAGCAACATCTACTAATAAAGAAAATATATTTATTTAAATAAAAATGTTTCTTAGAGAGAAAAAAAACGTAATGTTGCATTTCCAGGAGTTTTGGGTCATTCTATCAATTGTCCACCAGAGGGCAGTAGAGGTCTGAGAATAAATAAAAACTGATAAAGTTCTGCAGTGACAGGTGAGTCATTAGATGAAGTTATTTCAACACATTTTCTTACGCACTTTGGTCACAAAGAATTCAGTCATTTTTACCAGTTGTTCCTTAATAATTCAATAATCACACTGTACGTTATTAGTTTAATGAGATAAATACTTTTTTTTGTGGGGGGGGGGTATGTGTCCTTATTTATACTTCCATGTTCATCTTCCAATATGTCAGGAACTCCATCACACAGAAAGGTACATATGGTATAGTAATAAGCTCCACCCACTCTCTCAGAATATATAAACAGATCTGCTATACATCTGGTGGACATGTCAGCTCCTCTAAATAGTCACAAAGTCAGTGTGTGTTTGGGTCTGGAACATGTTTGGGTCTGCAGTAAACTACTTAGCATATGTCTCAGCTCCCTGTAATGTGATCAGCTTAGAGCTATGAACATAGACTGTTCACATCACTAATGATTAGTCACAGATATGCATTGGTTCTTGAGTGACACGCTCTGGAAATATGAACAAAATACTTTTTTTTTTTACTATTTTCATTGGTCAATAACTGCATGTAAAAAAAATGTTTTAATTTATAGTAGAAAAGTTACTCTTCCATGGGATATAAAATCATTTTTCTTTTCTTTATGTTGCTTTAAGTTCTCATTTTTATTCTGAGAGAGTGGGTGGAGCTTATTACTATACCATATTTACCTTTCTATGTGATGGAGTTCCTGACATATTGAAAGATGAAATGGGGGAAAAAAATAAGGATGCATGAAACTCTACACATACTGTTCCCCCCTCACTAAATTGTCCATATCTCAAAAAATATGAATCAGATCAAACTAAAAATGTACAGTGGGACTATTGAATTATTGAGGAACAATTGGTAAAAAAAAAAAATTATTCAGTTAATTTTTTTAGACAGAAGTGCGTGGACCATTTGTTGAAATGACGTGGTTGTTAATAATCATGCACCAAAATATGTTTATTCATCTAAACTGATCATTTTGTACTATAACTGTAAATAACTGTAGTTAATGACTGTCTTCTTCTGTCCTTTGTTACAGTTGTATAAAAAATATATTTTATATCCTCCTTTTGACCGATCGCTGTTTGACGGGCGAAGCATGTCTTAATCCTTAATTTAAAATCCCGCCCTTTTAAAAATGGATAAACCACACAGTTGTGCTTTTCCTCTCTCGGTGTTCAGAGTGCAACTGAAAGCAGAAAACTTGTTCGATTAATTTTAGAAAAGCAGGATGGGTGTAAAGCACAGACGTGGCCAAAGCTCAGTGTTGGAAAAGTATGAGAAAAACAAGACGGCTGCACTGTGGGAAAATAACAGTAGATCTCAGAACTAACACCAACCTCCAGTGCTTTGTCAACAGAGGTGTATAATTAGTTTTTAGTTTTTTATTTATTTATTTATTTTTTACAATTTGTGCTTGCCTTGTTTAATTTTTGTTAATCATGAATTTTACTGCAATTATAACATTTAAAATGTACTTTAGGTTGGTTTCTCTTTTGATATAAATATAATTTCAGCATCCAAGAGGATAATCTAGAATAGACTTCCTTAGTTTTGTAGGAACGAGCTACTTTAGGGTTGTCATTGTTCTATGAATCTATAATAACCAGATTTATTTATTTATCTGAATAATATCCACTGTTATACAGGAAGTTTATTATTATTTGTACCATAGTATATAGTCATCTTAAAGATGTAAATTCCTGTTTTAATCAGAAATAAAATGAGTTAAAAGTGATGAAAAAGAGGCCAAAGGGTTCAAAGTGTCAATATTAGCTTAAAACTGGCAGAAATGGGTGGAGTAATGTAATTTAAAAAGTAGCAACAATTCGTTTAAACTGGCAAATAATGGGCATGACAAATGGAGAATGTGGTTAAATTGGCAAAAAATAATCATGAAATATGGTGAAAAGAGGGTAAAAGTGACAATAATGGGTCAACGTGTCGTATCCTGGACTTGATACTGTATATACAGTGTCTAGAGGGAGCTCTAGGCTTTAGCCTCACAGGAAGTTTTAAAGAGCAAAAACAAAAGTTATGCATGTACTGTAACTACGGTTCTATGAATTCTGGATGGCCGCCAGAGGCAGTGCATCATTCTGGATTAAATCCTCCGCGGACACGTTGGTTGAGTGTGTATACAAACAAAGTCACATGTGACCAGAATAACTCTCCCTCTCCTATGAAGGACTGGTGGAATCCTGTCATCATTCCTGTGAAAACCTTCTCGTCCTTTTTGATTCTGAGTGAGCGAGAAGCTCTAGGGGTTTTCCAGAATTCATAGAACCATAGTTACATGCATAACTTTTATTCCATTTCATTCTTCTTGACCACCAGAGGCAGTGTATAATTATGGATGACTTATGCCAGCCTTGTCCCGACTACTCTGCACTCACCCCACTGTGGACCAATAGGCGATAGCACTGCTGCAGCAAAGGCCTGTGGTACTGTTACGTTGACCCTGTAGAATCGGGCGAAGGTGCTTGGTGAAGCCCAGGTAGCTGCCGCACATATCTCATTAAGAGTCACTCCTCTCAATAAAGCTCAGGATGCAGCAACCCCCCCGGTTGAATGACCCTTGACAGTTAGAGGTGCAGGAAGGCCCTTGGCCCTGCATTCATCAGCATTTGTCTCCCCAACCCACGTAGAAAGCCGCTGTGCTGATATGGCTAAACCCTTTCTGGGCCCATCGTGGACCGTGGGGGAAACGTCGAAATGTGGATATTGCTACAATATAACTCTGGAGTGATCGAAGTGCACGGAGCTGTTGTGCCCTTTCATCCTCCCCACCGTTAATGTGTGCGGGGTTGTATGCCGCCAACTCAATTGCCTGGTTGACATGTGGGGGCGGTAACATCTTTGGTAGAAACGAAGGGTTCAGCAACAACATGACCCCCAGAACCATGTGCTTTCCAGGGCATGCAGAGAGTGCATGGAGTTCACTCACTCTCTTAGCCGATATTATGGCCAAGAGAAATGCCGTCTTGGCCGATAACCATTTTGACAAGTGTAAGTTGCCTGTATTTTTCCTTATCTGATTTTCCACGTTTCACCATTCTCTCTCTCGATCTTCTCCTGCTCTCATCGCCATCGTCCTACCGTTGTCTGAGATCACGGTCAGATCAAAGGAAGTTATGGTTTTCAATGTATATGCTGCCCGTTGGGTCAATTTTCAGAAAATATAAAATTGGGTTTCATTGTTTTGCAGACGACCTGCAAATTTATCTGCCTTTGAAGCCAGGCACAGACAATGTTCAAGTTTTGTTTGATTGTTTACAGGAAGTTAAGGACTGGATGGCTCAAAATGACTCCAAAACTGAAATTGTTGTATTTGGTAACTCATGTGATGTCACTGCTCTGGGCCCTTTGAGTATCTATTTCCACGACTCTGCTAGGAATCTTGGGGTTGTTTTGGACAGTTCGTTTAAATTTGACAGACAAATAAGTTCAGTCGTCAAAAATAGCTTTTTTCAGCTGCGTTTGCTCAGCAAAATCAAACCCTATTTGCCTCACGCCAACCTGGAGCGTGTCATTCCTGCTTTTATTACGTGTCGCTTAGATTATTGTAACTCTCTGTACTGTGGGCTCGATCAATCCATCCGGCGTCTGCAGTTGGTTCAAAACGCAGAGGCGCGTTTGCTCATGGGAACGAGGAAATGTGAGCACATACAGTAACTCCTGTTGCACTGGCTTCCAGTCAGTTTTAGGATTCAGTTCAAGATACTGTTGATGGTTTTTAAATGTCTGAATGGGTTGGCTCCATCCTACCTTTCGGAGCTTTTGTTGATTCGTTGATTGTGACTGTTTTTACATTGTACTTTATAATGTTTGTTGTACAGCACTTTGGGCAGTTGTAGCTGTTTTTAAATGTGCTATATAAATAAAGTTGACATTGACATTGACAATTAAAAGCTGTACAGGTCTGCTGTCATGTACTGTTCTCATTGGAAATGGACATGTCAATAGAGATGGGAATTGATAAGAATTTAGCGATTCCGATTCCATTATCGATACTGCTTATTGATTCAGTTCCTTATCAATTCTCTTATCGATTCTCATTGGGTGAGGGAATTAAAATAATACAAATGGATTTGTTTGCTTTAACTCTTATTATATTATCTTTGTCTCTTTAATTTCCTGCAGGAATATCAGCTCTCTTTTAATCCACCAGGTATTGATTGTTTTCACTGGATAATAATATATACAAAAGCGCTATATAAAATTGAATTATTATTACAACATATGACACATTTTGGCTACAAACATTTGAGAATATTTACAGTGCTCCTTTTGAACTTGAACAACTTGATCCAAAACTAATTCAGACATAAAACAAATAATTCCTCTGTAAAAAGGAACATATTACTGCACTTATTGTGTATTTAAACGGTAAAATTTTAGTTTAGCCTTTGTTTACATTTCTATAAATGGACCTTCAGAGACGCCGTCCCTGTTGTTACATGTGAACGTGTGAAAGATCAAACTAAAGACAATAATCAGTACCAGTTCGTCTCCCGTGTCTGATTACTTGTTATGAGGACATAAACTGGTGACGAGGTGTGTTCTTGTGGAAGTTTGTTGTTTTTGGAAGAAAAGTCTGTGCATAAAGCAACTTTAGCGTGAGTGTGCAGAACCTGGAAGTGACTAGCGTAGCAACAGAGATGCTACAAACACAGCACGGAGGACAGCGCAGCTGTGGGTGGAGGAGGTGGATTCTCCGCGGTGGACAGCAAACAGCTATCTGGTGGGAGGAGCTTCACTTGGTGCTAGCATAAACACAATATACAGGACCTGGAGGAGTTTATAGTTACGTATTTGCAACGTAAGAGGAACCGATAAGCGGAATTGAAACACAAGCGAACAAACGATTCCTAGGAATTGGGTTACTGGGAAACGGTTCTCAGAAAGAACCGGTTTTTGATTCCCATCCCTACATGTCATAAGGCGACATGTGGATCAAATCAAGAAGCGCGAGCTGGGTGATGTTCCTGATATACATCCGAGTATACCTCAGGATGTGAGTATCCCACCAATGGGAATGCAAGAACCAGCGCCGAGCTCGGAGGTCCAGGTCTCTGACTCTCCAACCAGCAGAGAATGCTACTGTTGATAATATTTTGTGAAATGTAAAATTGAAACCTGAATCTATGGTACAATTAAAGAGTTAAAGTGAAGTTGATTTAATTTGGTGTACTTCATTTGGAAACACTGATGAACTCGTCTTATGTTCTCTTGCAGTGAGTGTTGTCTTCACTCCTGAGAAGGGAGAGGTATGGCTTGTAGAGTTAGCCTGACAGGAAGTTAGAAAGAGCAAGAACTGCTGATGTCACTCTGTCTCTGCTACCACGTGCAAGTAAAAGCCAATGCAAGTTATCTTTGGTCTCCTGCGTTTTCCATGGTTTTTCTGGGCAACAATGATATAATGTGTGACATTAGGTGGAAAAGTGTTGAAAATGTCTTGAAAGTGAAAAAAATGTGCAAAAATGGTATTGAAGTTCAATTCAACTGAAATGTGATGGAGAAGTGGCAGAAATGGGAGTAATGTAGCAAAAAAAACATGAAAATGAGAACAAATATGGCAAGTTTGGTGTAGTTTCAGTAAAATGGTAAAAAAAAATAAGCAAAAATGGCCTCAAATTGTTCAGAAAATATTCCTAGTTTCTTGAAGGCATCTACCGACCCCCTCCCAGTGTCTCGTGACCCCAAATGGGGTCGTGACCTCAAGGTACAGAACCCCTGCCCTAGAAGACAGAATCATCCTGTATTCAAAAACAAAAATACACGTACATTTTTCAACTGATAAATGACACACTATGTCCTCCATTTTTGTTTTCGTTACTGTTTGAATTCATTGGTTTTGTGAAAGGGTTTTTATATAATGTATAACTTTATTTTGTAGTTGAAGTCATTTTTGTTCAGCAGAAGTGACTTTAAGCAAATTAAAACCTTCATTTATCAACATCTCTCACATGTGATTCTGAAAACAAATGCTGTAGACGTGAAAACAGCTTGACTTTCTCACTTTTTTTTAACCTTTAAATATTCAGATTATGAGGCTCACTCAGTCACTGAGGGAGAATCTATTATTCACAGACAGAGGTGGGCGGAGCTTTGAATGAGCATCTATTTTTATTCACAGTGATGGAGAAGAAGAAGACCAAGCCAAAAATATATATAAATATGAAGACACAATGATAAGAGATCAAAAAACAGGACAAAACACATGAAACATTAAAAACAGGACAAACAAAAGTGTTTGTTACGACAAAATGTTTTGTTACGACAAAATGGTTTGTTACGACAAAAATATCAAAAATTGAGCTATGACATAATTGTGCGACAAAAATGTCTCTTATGACAAAAACGTGTGCATGACAAAAACGTTTGTTACAACAAAATTGTTTGTTACGACAAAATTGTTTGTTACGACAAAATTGTTTGTTACGACAAAATGCCAAAAATTGGGCTATAACATAAATGTGCGTTACGACAAGAATGTGTTACTACAAAAATATGTTACGACATAAATGTGCGTTATGACCAGTGTTAGCGTTACCACCCCACCATTACTTTTGACAGTAACTAGTACTCTAACGTAATATTTTTTAAAGACATAAACTCAGTTACCATTACAATATGCTGCATTTGTCCATTACTTGGCTAGCTACAGTATACTTCCTGTTTACAACGGCGCTACATTTTTTTTGCGGGATGCTGTGCCAACCACCATAAAACAGAAGAAGAAGAAACATTGTGGGCGTGTCTCTGTTTACTGTAACATGTGCTAATCATGGCGAGTCAATGCAATAGCAGGACAAGCTTCTCATGTATCTCCCTGATGCATGCATCGGTGAAGCTCTAAGCTAACGCTGCGTTGGTGGACGTGAGGGAAGCCTCTTCACCGAAACAACAACGGTTAGATTTGAACGGACTGTGACTGTTATCCAGGGACAGGTTAGCAAAACTATTGCACGGTATGTTGTTAAAAATAAGAAGCCTGTCGCTACTGTGGAGTCACTCGCTAACAGCAACTCGTTAGCCTGATACCATGTCCTATGCATTGTAATGTGTAGCTCAAAAATGCTGTGATTTTTTACATTTTTTTTTTACCATAATTATTTTTAGAAGCTTATACAACAGCAGAATGTGCACTTGGAATACGCACAGCTTACTTTACACAAGTTAAGGCGCAACTATTAAGTAGTGCCAAGGTTGAAAAAAGTGGCTGAGTTTTTTAATTTTGGAGCAGCTGTTTTGTGTTTTATATGCACATAATTTATGGTTGTTTTGTAGCAGTTTTTGCAAAGCAGGTCAAAATGTATTTCTTATGTTAATTCAGATTGCTTTCATTTATTTATTTTAGAAGGTTTTATGTGCTTATGTTGTAAGTTGTTGCTAGTTTTAAGCTGTAAGGGAACATTCTAAGGCTAAACACAACCGTTTATATGATGCTGAAGCCACTTTAATTTTTGATCTTTGATTCTGAATAATATTCAGGTTGTTTTGTGTTATTTATTTCACAATTCCTTGTGACATTTTCCGTTTCTTTCTTAGTGTTTCAGTCAGATTGGTGTTCGTAAAGAGTAATACTGAGCAGAGTTTAGTACAGTGAATGTAAATGATTATAAACTGTAGGGTTGGATACAAGAACATTTCATTTATCAGAGGCTTTTATCCAAAACAATGTTAATACAGGAGCAGTAGTGGTAGGAGGGATTCAAACCACTGACCCTTTTATTACAAGACAGCTTCCTTAACCACTGTTCCTCCACCTCAGAGTTGATCAACAGTGGATTATTATTTTTTAAAAATGATGAAGTTGCAGCTTCTGTGTGAAACATGACAAATATTAACCCCTTGTTTGCAGAAAACTGCAAAAAAAAAAAAAAAAAAAAAAGAAGAAAAATTGTAATTTCCAGTTTTCTTTCATTTCTTGAAATATGCAACCTGAATTCCAACCAAACTCCATTATTTTTTATTTATTTGACGTCAAAGATCTCCAGTGATATAAATCAAGGTATTTGAAGAACTTTGGAGCACTTTATGACCAAAAATATACCCACAATATTGAAAATATCAGGAAAGTTTATGAAAGTTCAGAATAATTTTCTCACCTGATGATCTAAACAATGGTATAATTTGGCTTAGTGGATGTCAGTGGATAGAGTTTAAAAAGTGCTGCTGTCGGTGCCGCAAATGTGCACAACTTGTCAGAGTAACCCTTTATTTGCAGAACGGTGAAAAAAGCCCAGTTCACATTTTAGCTGACCATGAGAAAGTTATCTCTAGTTTCTGTAAAATCCGCTAAAATGTTCAATATTCGTGAACCGCTTTCATTTTGCCACAGTAAGTTGATGAAGTGTACAGCCTACCACTGCAGCCTTCTCTCTGTGGGGGGGGGGGAAATCTAGTCGCTTCAGTCGCGTTGGATGTGAACGCACCTTTATGGGAGTTCAAAGTTTGTAAATATTTAGGTTTTTGTGCTCTGAACGTTTAGTGACCTTTGTGATGAAACAGGCTAAATTAGCAGTGATTTTACGCTGTCCTTGGTGCTGAAACATGGCAGATTTAACAGCTGTCACTCAGAGAGAGATGGATGCTACGTAACGGGTGGTTGTCCCTGCTTCTTTAACACTGATTCATCATTATTTTACTAAACATCTAGGCTTATTCGTTCACGTGATATTATTGGTCCATTTCGTAAGCAAAAGGTGCTTTAAAAATTTTTATTCGGTGACATTAAAATACAAAGTGGTTTTGTGGTTTAGTTTCTCCTTAATCAGAGGCCTTTTTCAGCCTTGGCCGCTGCACTGTAAACAGGAGGGAAAGAAAAGGTGGTCATCGGTTGTTTCTCAGGGCAACGTCGTGTGTGTGCGTGTGTGCGTGTGTGTGTGCGTGTGTGTGTGTGTGCGTGTGTGCGTGTGTGAGATGCTCATTAGTGTCAGAGTGAATTCCAGGAGATGAAACTCTCGTCAACGATGAGTCGTTAATTAGTCGCTGATGTTGTGAATGTGTCTCAGCAGAAAAAACCTTCACCATCGTTTGGACACGTGAGAAGAATGTGTGTGTGTGTGTGTGTGATAACCTCAACAATGACACGTGTGTGTGTGTGTTAAACATCGATCCTCAGCACACACACACATATTAAACACAAACTCACTCAACTTGGAACACATACAGTATTCTTGTCGTAACGCACATTTATGTCATAGCAAATATTTTCATCGCAACAAACACTTTTGTGGTACAGAACATTTTTGGCATAACAAACATTTTTGTCATGCACACGTTTTTATCGCAACATATATTTTTGACGCAATATGTAACTTTGCTGTAAAGTATTTTTGGCGCAACAAATATTTTGTCGGAACGCACATTTTTTTTTGTCATAGCAGACATTTTTGACGTAACATATTTTTGTCATAAATATTTTTGACGTAACGTATTTTTGTCATAACAGACATTTTTGACGTAACGTATTTTTGTCATAGATATTTTTGACGTAACGTATTTTTGTCATAACAGAAATTTTTGACGTAACGTATTTTTGTCATAAATATTTTTGACGTAACGTATTTTTGTCATAGATATTTTTGACATAACGTATTTTTGTCATAACAGACATTTTTGACGTAACGTATTTTTGTCATAGATATTTTTGACGTAACGTATTTTTGTCATAGACATTTTTGACGTAACGTATTTTTGTCATAACAGACATTTTTGACGTAACGTATTTTTGTCATAACAGACATTTTTGACGTAACGTATTTTTGTCATAACAGACATTTTTGTGGCAACGTATATTTTTGTCGCAACATATTTTTTTTTTTTCGCACTTGTCCTGCACACATTTTTGTCATCAGACAATTTTTGTCTTAAAGAACATTTGTCGCAACAAACGTTCTTGTCGTAACACACATTTTTGTCATGATGCATTTTTTGGTCAAAACAGACGTTTTTTGTCGCAACAAACACTTTTGCCATTGAACATTTTTGTGATTAGACACTTGTGTTACACACCCTGACTTTCTAAACTCTTGATGATGTATTTAACAGAAGTGTCTTTTCACTGCAGTTTTACGATCGATCAAAGTGAAGCAGGCGTTACCCTGCTCACATGTAGGGGGCGCTAGTGAGCCTAAAACGTTCCTTTACTGCTGAGACTAGAGTAAAAACCGTCTGTGACTAGTCAAGTGCAGTGAGTCATTAAGACCTTTGTCTACATCTTGGTCTAACGCTTTTCCTCCTTATTCCTGGTGGTGCTACTACCTTTTATTCACGGGTGCAGCCCTTCTTGTTTTAGATGAGATGAATAAAGATCAGACATGTGAGATTCAGGAAGATCTTTAAACTTTGACTGACCTTTCCTCTCTGTCTTCTACTGTAACTACAGTACATCTGAGCATCTAACGTTCCCTGAAACTTTCTGCCTTTCCATCTCATTTCACTCCAACAACACAACAGCAGCAGCAGATGTTTTCACTCATTAGCACAGCTGTTCAACACTCGCCTTCATCTTCCCTTTGTGTTTCTATCTCAACGAAAGCTCTGCCATCGATGACTAATCACCTGACCCTCGTCAGCTTCCGTAGATTTCACTTGATTAGCAAACCTTTGACTTTTAGCACGTTATTTAATCTTGTTTTTCAACTTCAGTCTCGACATTAAATTTAAACTTTATTCTTGAAATTTAAACTTTAATCTCAACATTTTGACTTTATTCTTGATTTTGGACATAATATTAAATGTGTTAATTCACTGTAAAGATAAATAATGTGACTTAAAATTATGTTAGTGTTGGACAATATCGGCATATCGTATATCTTCAAAAAGATAATATCAAACATCTCTACATTTCAACTTTATTCTCAAAATTTCAAATTAAACTTGGCTTGTTGACTTTAATCTCTACATTATATTTCAACTTTATCCTCGAAATTTCAACTTTATTCTCGACATTTTGACTTTATTGTTGATTTTCCTAAAATGATCTTCTCCATCAAAATTGGCCCAAATCCACTCCCAGTGTCACAGTCTGAGTTTACCTCCGTACTGAGATTCTCTTACAATCTCAGTACGTAACTGCTACGTACTGAGATGTACCCGTGCTAGATTAGCCATGCACAGATTACTGTACTGATTTTTAAAAAATGCTTAAAACATCACATCAGTCGATTATTGATAAAAAAAAAAAAAAAAAAATCAACCAATGATAAAAAAAAAAAATTAAAAATGTTTGTAATGATCACATTTATATGAATACAACAGCTTATTATTGTAAAGTTAACTGTTATTCATTTCAACGTGTATTACAATCATGTTTTTTTTGGAAAATAAATGATTCCTTTTTGTACTGAGTTTTATTTTAATAAACTATTGCTATTCACATTTTCCCCAAGAAAAGGAGCCATTCAGCCATTTAATAACTTTGCATAAAAATTAAAAAAAAAAAAAAAACTTTAAAATAACTTTGAAATTGAATTTTCAATCTCAGCACGGCGGAAGTTGCAAAACTCATAGCGGAACAGGCAAAAATTAATTTTCCAGTAGTGCGCATGCTCATAATCGATCTCAGTACGAGGTAAACTCAGACCGTGACACCGTATCTCTTTCATTTTTGCCTGAGAACTCTGCATATTTTCTTACATTTGGTTTTTCAATCTGTAAATAAACAAATCTTACGTGTTTTATATATTTTGTGCTTTATATTATATGAGTATAATTGTAAAATCGATTTTTGTGGTTTATTTACAATAATTCTATATATTTTCCCGTGGCTGTCACTGTGGTGTGTGTATTTCTGAAGGACCGTGAACGCAGCACGGCTCCCACGTTCCGTGAACGTGATCCAAAATAATTTTGGGCAAATCAAGAATACACCTTTTCGCGTGACGTCATCACTTGACTTAGCAACGCGCGCCGCCATTTTAAGAGGGGTAAACATTTGCCTGACAACCGCTGACAACACGGTGGAGATTTTGCAATCTGGCTACTTTTGATCACATAAAGCCCAAATCCTGCAGAGTATCTGGCCGTCATAACCACGCCTGGCTGAAGGAAAAGATAGACTTCTACAGAATACCGACAGAAAAGGCCAGAAACGGAAGTTATGGATCCAAGCACTGAGGAGAACAAATGTAGATGGAACTACAAAATCAAAGTGGATCATATATTTGCAGTAGACATTTCATTAATGGTAGTTTGTGTATTTTGGGGATTTGATTTCATCCTGACTGATTTTATGACATTGATTATGAATTATCCTACATTTAATTTGTAATTTATTCAGTAATGACTGAAATGTTTATGGCTACTTAGCTAGCTAGGGCTAGCCTAACCAGAAGGCTTTAATGACGGGCTAGTAAATACCAGAGAACCACATGAGTGAGCATGAGAAATTAAAATGAAATATATAATGAAAATAAAATGTAAATGTCTAACTTAAAGACAAGCAATAACAGTAAATATGCAATGCATTGACTTGTATATGAACTGTAAGTATATTAAATCAACAAATGTGCTTCATATGCCCATTTATGTTTTAATTTAGGCTGTATTATTATTATATTATTAGCGGCGCTAGCCTAGCATAGCCACATCGTGTATTGAGCCAATTATCATAATGACACAGGCCTATATAGACACAAAAACATATACAGTACATACAGTAAGTCTACCTTAAAGAAAATATATACATCCAAGCTTTTGTAAGTTCTCATCTTCTCCATTGTGTAGACGTCAGGGCTGTTAATGAGATACTCGTAAATATCAGACCATTAAAGATCTGACCATGTTGTTGGGTTGTTTTTCTATGAACCTTGAGGTGTTTGGTATGAACATGATTCTAAACCAACCAGATGTAACTTCCCTTCATATCAGTGCTTGGCCTTTGGCTCTAATCTGCTGAAATATTCATACAACGTTGAGTAAAACCTTTGTGTTGTCCGCGGTAAATGTGTAAGTAGCGGTTGTCAGGCAAATTTAAACCCCTCTTAAAATGGCGGAGGGCGTTGCTAAGGCAAATGTCCCAGATTATGATGTCACCGCGAAAAGGTGTATAAAGTCGAAATTTCGAGAAATTAAGTTGAATTATGATGTTAAGATTCAAGTTTTAGTCAGCTTCTGTAGATTTGACCTTGGACTTTTATCACAATATTATATTTTTAATTCATTTTTGAAATTTCGACTTTAGTCTTGTTTTTCGAATTTCGACATTTGGACTTTAATCTCAACATTTCAACTTTAATCTTGATTTGCCCAAAATTATCTTCTCCATCAAAACTGGCCCGATTCCACTTTGTGTATCTCTTTGATTTTTGCCTGAGCACTTGGTGTATCTTATTTTTTTGTTTGTTTTTTTAAACTTGTTTTAATAAATAAACAAATCTTACATTTTGAATCTAGTTAGTGCCATATATTATATACTTATAATTGTTGAATCTATTTGTGGTTACTGGTTTATTTAATAATTCAATATATTTTCCCGTGGCTGTCACTGCAGTGTGTGTATTTCTGACGGACCATGAACGGCCCGCGGCTCTCACGCTCCTGAACGCAGCACCGTCATTTGCGGTGACTAAAAATAATTTTGGGAAAATCAAGAATAAAGTTGAAATTTCAAGAATAAAGTTGAATAATGTTGAGATTAAAGTCGCAAAGACGACTTTAGTCATCTTCTGTATATTTGACTTTTTTTAGCAAAACTTGGACTTTTATCACAATATTGTATTTTGAGTTCATTTTCGAAATTTCAACTTTAATCTCGACATTTCGACTTTAATCTTGATTTGCCCATAATTATGTTCTCCATCAAGATTGGTCCTAATACGTTTCCGTATCTCTTTAATTTTTGCCAGAGCACTTTGTATATTGTATATTATTTTTGTTTGTTTGTTTTTCAACATGTTTGAATAAATAAATTAATCTTTAATCTTGTAATTTGTGCTAGATAATTGTGGATTTGTGGTTTATTTACAATAATTCTTTATATTTTCCCGTGGCTGTCACTGCGGTGTGTGTATTTGTGACGGACCGTGAACGCAGCGCGGCTCCCACGCTCCGTGAACGCAGCACCGTCAGTTGAGGTGATCCATGGTAACGGAGGAGCAGCGACCGACCGACCGACCGAGCGAGAGAGCGAGCGAGCCTCCGCTGCTGAGTCCGTCCTCCGCCCGTCACCGCACACCGGAGCCAGGATGCAGCCTGGAGCTGTCGCTGCCTGCGGCTTCGGTTCTTAACTCACCCGGCATCCAGGTCACCGAGCCGGTGGCGGACCGAGCGCCCGGGTGTCGTCGCACATCAGCCCGGCTAGAGGCTCGTTGAGGACCGGGGATGGTGCTTCATCTTCCTGGGGCTTGAACTGTCGGAGCTCTGCAGGGCAATGCCGCTGCTTCTTCACTTCCTCCAGGTGGAAATGGTTCATTTTTAATACATTTTATTTTACTGGTGAAAGCCCTTCAAAAAGCCCACAGTGTCACATCCCGGTTCGGTTTCCCGTTCCGCATCTTTGCCAAGAATCACCGTGAAGATGGCGACCGGGTCGGGTTGGCAGCCGCAGCAGCAGCCGCAGCAGCAGCACTACTGCCCGCTCGGTCAGGGAAAATTCACC